>NC_037681.1:59773318-60006040 GCF_003255815.1 Theropithecus gelada | reverse complement strand
TCCCTTGTGGGGGGGGGGGGGGGGGGGTTGTGTGTTTTTTTAAAGATGGGTTGTTTTTTTTTTTTAAAAAAAAAAAAAAAAAAAAAATTCAAGAATGGGAGCTGGGAAACAGAACTACCCCGAATGGATATGAAGGGTTGGTTTTGTTCAATTTTCTGTTGTTTGTTTGTTTTACCACTGAAACCTGCTACATTGTCCCTTCATTTTCCTTCCCAGTGTGGAAAAGTCAGCACAGTAGCTGAAATCACAAGGAGGTGAGGGGGTTAGAGAGCTGTGATGAGGCATGGACAGGCAACTCAAAAACCAAGGATGCAGGGCAGGAGCCAGTGAGACCTAGGTTAGGAAGGAGGCAAGATGTGGAGGTGGTGGGCAGAAGAGACAGCAATGTAGTTGGGAGATTAAGTAAATAAGTAACTATATTGAAGATAGTAGGAGCCAAATCCTCATTACTAAAGTTGATATTTATAAATACCAGAAGGGGAAATCTAGAAAATAATCCTGAGGGGTTGGATCAAAATAGGGGTATTGGTATGGACTTATGCTTTTATTATATGTATGTATAACATACACAGAGATTGATATAGAAATCATATAGCTGTATAAATACATACATATGTAACTAGACAGACATGAAAAATTTTTTTCCTAGCTCTGTGCACTGAATGGGCCTAAAAGCCATGATACCCCAGCAGCAATTAACATACTGATTAGCCAGATCTTGGCTTCTAAATAGTATCCTTTATTAAAAGAAACCAAGGATCCTTAGAAAAATGACTGATTCCAGGGCTGAAACAGGTAATATACAAGTTGCACTTGGAACATCTTCTTATGCCAGAAAATAAGGAAATGCTCAATGAACAATGGGGATATGTCAAAAGGACACAAGAACCAGCTTGAAAGGGTCAAATTGGCAGTAGTTTAAGCATGGAAAATAATATGCTATTTCTTATAGTAAAATACCAACTCATAAAAATAGAACCAGTGATGGAAATAGACACTCATCATGTGGAAACTTACATAAAGGCAGTTGATTCAGTCAATGGATGCTAAGACCAGAGTTGGAAGTTTGATAAGGAACAGGATATTGACTAATTTCAGAAATGAAAATATGTTCCCACAAAACACAAATAAGTTGCAAAAGGCAAAATGTTGAATCTAAGGAGGAGGGAGCTGGCAGAAAACATGGTCAAGCAATCAAGGTGAGCATCACCAGTGGTGATGGAAGAGGTGCCATGTGCCACTGGGTGTGAGGCACTGAGAAAAACAAAGCAGCATTTCTGTAGAATTACTGCCCAGAATGTATAACCTCAGTAAAACCATGATGAAACATCTGGTGGACCCGGCTTGGAGGTCATTCAACTGAATGAAGGACCTGTACTCTTCAAAGCTGTCAAGCACATGGAAGACAGGCATAGACACAGAAGCTGTAGCAGTTTGAAGGAATCCAAAGAAACATGACAATTAAATGAAACATAGGCTCATGGATAATATCCTGGAACACAAAGAAAAAGCAGAGATTTGGGGGCTCATTGGCAAAATTTGAATGGGGTCTGTGGACTGGACAGTATTATACTACTGTTGATAACCTGATATGAAGGATCATATGCTGATTCTATAGAAAAATGTCTTTATTTGGGGAAAATGCATACTAGAATAGGAGGGTGGTGATAACGCATCTTTTTTCACCTTCATCTCTAAAGGTTCAGAAAAACACGAACGCAGGTATAAGTAGAGAGAGAATGGGCAATGGAGCAAATGCAATAAAACATTACAACTGGAAAATCTGGTGAAGGGAGTACAGGAGTTCTTGGTATTATTCTGGAAACTCTGAAATTACTTCAAAATAAATGAAAGAAACAATAATATATATTATATAATACACACATATATACACCTACACACATTCAGGGATCTGCAAATTAAAACTGCAATGAGATAACACTACACAACCATAAAAATGGCTAAAGATTGACAGCACCAAATGTTGGAGAGGATGTAGAGAAACTGGCTTCCCATGCACTGTTAGTAGGAGTGTAAAATGTTACAACCACTTTGGGAAGAGATCTGACAGTTTCTTACAAACCTAAAAGTATACCCTATGACCCAGCAATTCCATTCCTAGGTATTTTGCCAAGAGAAATGAAAATGTATGCCCATAAAAATACTTGTACAAGAATACTCAGAAGTTTTATTCATACTAAGCAAAAATCAGAACAAGCCAACATATCCATCAAAATAGGGAAATAGACTATGCTATGTTTATACAATCTAATACTACTCAATAATAAGAGGAGCAAGGTACTAATATGATCAATAATGTGGGTGAATGGCAAAAACATTATGCTGAGTGGAATAAAGCTTATACAAAAGACATATTGTATCATTCCATTTATATGATGTTCTAGAGCAGGTATGTATGGTAAGGGGGATATCAGAACAGTTGTTACCTGGGGGGATTGGTGTGGAGAGGCAGGGAGTACCCCAGCGGAGGAGCATGAGGATACTCTCAGGTATGGTAATGTTCTTTCTTGATGGAAGTTTAAGATATGTGCATTTCCTTGTGTATAAATTTTACTTCAAAAGGAAAGAAAAAGAATAAACAAATATTAAACTAGGGTTATTGATGCACATACTAAAGTATTGAGGGGGAAGTGTACTGATGTCAGCAACTTGCTTTGAAATGCATCCTAAAGATGAAGTGGATCAATGGATGCAAGGGGAGATAAATAGATATGCAAAAAAAACTAGTATAGTGAAATGTTAACTGTAGAATCTAACTGATAGATACATGAGTATTCTCTGTAAATTTCTTTTATCTTTTCTGTGTGTTTGAAAATTCCCATAATAAAGTGTTGGGAAAAAATATACATTAAAAAAAAAAACTTTGCTGTGGACTAGAAGGCGCAATCACTCAAGTGAAAACAGCATAATGCAAAGTAGTTGGTACAAGTGAAAGGCCTGGACAAAGTGCACTGGACAATTTCTCCCAAGTGTGTGTCCTAAGAGAAATGAGATGTAGGGACATCTACGGGTCATTTCTTCCATCAACCCTAATGTTAAAGATCACTCAGAATGACTACTCTTTTGACCATTGATCGATAGAATACTCTACACCACCAAATTGACCCAACCATTTTTACTCTGTCTTCTTCTGAAAGTGCTACCAGTCAACTAAATTGCATGAAGACAGCTTGTTTGAGGTAACAGAATGTTCTTTCATTTTTATACTAGATCAGCTGTTACCTACCGGGGAGTGTGCATCAGATTCAAGTGAATTACCTTTTAGTGTATTATAATGGTGATGCATAATATATCATACATAATGTTCTGCTGCTTGCTTTTTGCTTATTATATCCTTGGACATGTTCCCATGCCAATAATATAAATTAGGCCATTTGTAAAATGGAAATATGATAGTTATAAAAACTAATTTAGTTAATACTTATAAATAAGGTAGAACAATGTCTACCTCACATAACATAATAATTGCTTAACTAAGATTAGCTATTGTTATGTCATTGGAAAGGTGTTCCATAATTTGAATAATCCATTGATGGGCATGTAGACTGCTTTCAGTCTTCCCCTACTATAAGTAATATGGAATTGAATAACTTTATATGTAGTCTTGATATGTATAATGCTACTAGGATACATTTTTAGAAGTGGAACTACTAGATTATAGAGAATATACCTGTGCCCATCATATATTTCAGCCAAAGCCCATTCTTCTATATCTGCTTTGTGACCATGGGGTTGGAATCAGTAAATGCCTTTTTCAGATTGCCTTGCCAACTGGCTTTTGATTTCTCCAAGGAAGATATTGCCAAATCAAGCTGAAAATTGGCTGTATCAATTTGTACTCCCACCAACAATATATGAAAGTTCTTCTTTCCCAAACTGTGGAGTTAAAAAAAAAAGTGTAGGACCCCATTCCAAGCCTACTGAGAATGGGGTGGGACCTGGACACAATGTATTTTCCAAAAGCACTATAAGTGATCCCAATGCACAGCCAGGTAAGAACCATTGTTCTAGAGCTTTGATTCTCAAAGTGTGATCCCCAGATGGGCAGTGTCAGCCCTGGGAGTTTGTTAGAAATGCATCATCTCAGAAGCTATATTTTAAGAGGAGCCCCAGGAGATTCAAATGCACATTGAAGTTTGAGAAACACTGCTCTAGAAGGATACAGCAACAGGTCTAGATTTTGTGGGGCTTAAAGCTTATATAATCTGGGGAGTTCTTTTTACCAAAAAATATAGAAAATTACAAACAAAGATTGAGTATAAATTTAATATTTACTTACAATGAAGTAATAAATCCTGATTAAATATGAATTTTTAAAAGCCAAAAAGTACTGCAAACATCACAAAATGCCAGAGGAAAAAAGGAAAAAACCCATTTACTCATGAGCTGCCTAACACACTTCTATATTTTCCTAAGTTTTTAGCTATCTCTTTGCATGATAAAAAAAATTATATGATCTTTCTATAGAGAGATGAGAATTAATTCAGTCAGCTAGAAATTTGTGTTTTATTCTTGGTAATCTAGAAAAGCGTTGTTTTTCTGTTCAACTTTCAACTCATTATAATATCATGTAAAATTTTTTAGAGTTTGGTCCAGTCAGGATAAGCTCCATCCAGTGTCTTTCATGGGAGCTGTAAGAGTAATGGCATTTCATGGTTCTCATCCAGTGGCTAATTTTAAATGCCCTTGGAATCAAGGACACTCAGACATCCTTGTGCAGAGCATTACTTTCATGTTTCTTCTCCTCTTCTGTTCCGTGCCCCAGAGTGTCCCAATTCACATAAATTTCTTTACCTCTTCTGTTATTGTTTTACCTACATTTTCTTTGCTTTTGTGATTCTGGGTTTTTGTTTGTTTGTTGTCGTTATGAGTGTGACCATCAGAGTTTTTATCTTCTATTATGATACAAGAGAGTTCTCAACATTTTGAAGTTTCTGCTTGTCCCTAAAAGTTCCTTCTTTTTGTCAGGTCTTCAGTTTCCAGTATGTTCCAGCCTTCCCTTCACATTTAAGTTTTATAGTATGATCAACCACTCTGAAAATAAAAACAAAATTCATCTGAAATTAAGGCACAAACAAGAACAAGTAAAACACATTTTAGGCCGGGCGCGGTGGCTCACACCTATAATCCCAGCACTTTGGGAGGCTGAGGTGGGTGGATCATGAGGTCAGGAGTTCAAGACCAGCCTGACCAACATGGTGAATCCCTGTCTCTAGGAAAACTACAAAGATTAGCCAGGCGTGGTGGCAGGCACCTGTAATCCCAGCTACATGGGATGCTGAGGCAGAAGAATCACTTAAACCCGGGTGGCAGAGGTTGCAGTGAGCCGAGATCGCACCACTGCACTCCAGCCTGGGTGACAGAGTGAGACTCCGTCTCAAAAAAAAAAAAAAGGAGAGACACATTTTAAAATAGCAAATATATTGTATACAATTATATTATACAATATAATACAAATATATTGAGCTACATAATAGTAGGATCAAATTACCCTTATACTACATCTATTGCTACCATACTGATGAACATGGGAGTTCTGTCTCTAGAACCCTTGTTTCTTCAGGACTTCCTGTTTCATTGTGTCAAAATTGCATGCCATTTCATCTAAAACCACCAGAATTTGTCAAGAGAAGATGCATCAAATATACTAAGACATTTTGAGATACATAAAACCTGAAACAGCACACACAGACTGACTTTTCATCATATTATTAAAGATTTTTGTCCTTACAAACACAAGAATTCTGGTGGATTCTATTCTGAGCAATTACCATCAAAAAAATTAAGAATGTGTTTATAATTGTGCATGTTGCATTACTGCATATACTCCTGACAGAAGAATATTTTCATTTTGTTTAGTTATCATTGTGAACTGAGTCATCCATTTACCAATTTTGTATGTCTGATGATTGGGAGAATTTTCCACAGCTTTGCTTCTGGCTCTATCCATTTCAAATCTTGTTTCTTTTCCACTCCCCACATGCTTCTAGTGCCAGGTATTGTAGGACAAGTACCTACTCCCATAATACCCTGCACCTTCATGCCACAGTGCTGGGGGAACCTGCACAGTGGGCGGTAGAAGTATTCCTGGAAGCCATACCTATACTAGGATGGCTAGTAACAGTGTAACTGTATACAGAGTAGCTATAAACTACAAAAGATATACCCACCAACCCCAAATCAACACATCCCCAACTCAGTTTCCCTTCCAAAATCGACATAGCCCCAACTCCGTTCCAAAAATGCCTGCTGTCACTTTCAGGCCCACCTGTACCTGAAGATTTGTGATGAGGAGGAGGGAGTAAAAAGAGACAGCTGTCTTAACCAATTTCAGTAAAAAAATCTTACTTTTGAAACTTTGCAAAAATATGTGACCATGTAAAAGACATTGATGGGGCCTCTCGCGGGGCTTTTGGAAGGAGCTGAGCAAGTAAAGAGCCCTGAAGCTTCCGCTTCATTAAAGTCACAGTAAATCTGTCTCTGCAGACGAGCATGTGGAATCAAAGTGATGGAGCAAATACCTTCAGAGATCACACACTACAACACTCGATGTAAAGATGGAGAAACCAGAGGCTCTCAGAGGTTATGGGACTTCCTCAGGATCACACAGCTAGTTAGTAACAAAATTGGGACTTAAAATCTTGACTCCAAGTCCAGTGCTCCTTCACTAGAGTGCTTCCAGCTTTGTGGTTTTGCCTTTAAGGTCCTTAGACTTTGAGAGCTGCATTTATGCCCAATGTGTATTGAAGGAAATAAAATGTTAGAAGAGCTGTCACTCCAGATTTCATTTAGGCAAAGTACCAAATAAATACTTTTTATCCCTGTGATCAGTCTCACAGCCTCTCACAAAGTACTTGCCAACAGAGATATTTTGCTGATCCGAAGAATTTTACATAACAAGGAAAAAAAATCCCTCCCATAAATCATAATGCATATGTTGAAGAGATGTTGTTTGATACCAAAAAGGCATTCTCTACTTCAAAGAAGGAAGGATTACTGCGTGCTAATACTAAATGCTAATGTTAGCCTATTACAAATGTTTCATGCTGTGGCCCTATTCTGATTTGTGCTTTGAGATAAAGATTTAATATCCTACTCTTTAAATTACAGTATCTATTTGGTTTTTATGAGCTGCAGTATGTTCCTACACTAATATTTCAATTCAATCATTTCCACCCTGAAGATTTATTTGGTCTGACAATTCACACACACCACCTAATTAAAACAACTTAAATATGAGATATCTGGACCATATTCTGAGGTCTTCATTTATGCAACAATCACTTATTGAATGCCCCTGCTGTGCCAGGGTCTGTGATAGAGGAAAAGGAGAAGCCTGTGATATTGAAGAGGAGACGCAAAGATGAATGAGACAAGCTGTTTGCCCTCAGGGAGCTCTTAGACCCATGGGAGAAATAGATACCTGGCCCAATCATCACCATGCAGGATGGTGGAGTCTGAGCACACAGAGGAGGGGGACAGGAATTCTGCCAGGGAGAGAGGAATTCAACAAGTCTTTGGAGAGCTGACACTTGAATTAATACTCAAAAGAAAATGTTTGGCTGGCGCGGTAGCTCATGCCTGTAACTCCCAACACTTTGGGAGGCCAAGGTGGATGGATCGTCTGAGGTTGGGAGTTCGAGACCAGCCTGACCAGCATGGAGAAACCCCATCTTTACTAAAAATACAAAACTTAGCCAGGCATGGTGTTGCACGCCTGTAATCCCAGCTACTCGGAAGGCTGAGGCAGGAGAATCGCTGGAACCCGGGAGGCGGAGTTTGCGGTGAGCCGTGATCACGCTATTGTACTCCAACCTGGGCAAAAAGAGTGAAACTCCATCTCAAAAAAAGAAAAAAGAAAAGAAAAGAAAACGTTTGCCAGAAAGACAAGAGGTAGGGCATTAGAAACAAAAGGACCAGCATGAACAAGGTCTTGGAGATATGAAGGAGAATATTTGGGTGATCACTTAAAGGTTATCTGGGAATACGTAGTGTGCCCAGGAGCTGGGAGTCTGGTAGTGGGAGAAAAGTGGCAATGTGGGAAATGTCAAAGCAGCCTGGGAATGCTTTTGTGCCATGCTATGGGGTCTGGACTTGCTTCTGTAGGAAAGGGTAAGCTTTTTTAGTCATAAACAGTTCTGCGTTTAGGAAAGCCAAGTACAGGAGGCATGGCGTTACAATGCTGCATGCAGCCAAGGTCCAGGCAAGAAATAAGGGCCTGAGCTATGAAAATCCCAGTGACTATGATGATAGCATCCACTGGCAAAAGATCTCCAGCAGTATCTTCTGATAAGCATCTCATTGTTAAAGTCTGTAACTGGAAATGCTGCATAATAAGACTAAGTCTCCCCCGCTGTATTTTTCTTACAGCAAGCAGTTATTTACAACATAAAGCTCCAAGATCATTCCTAAAAGTAAGAGGTCGTCCCAAGATGACCTATAGTTGATCCCGTCCTCCTGCTCCATTCATTCTAATGATTTCACATGCCATCCACTTTTTCTTTTTCTTTTTTGCAATCAGTGAGGCTGAATCAAGATGGGCCAATGAGTCTGATTTGTAGAGAAAGCAATAATATAAGAGGCTTGGGACCTAAGTATCAAAGCTCTTCCCTTCTAGGTCAAATGGGAAAACATGGAAATCCACCAGCCCAGTGGGAACCAAAAGTCAGTTTATGACTAGGCCAGCAAACATCCTATAAGCCTCCAAATCCAGTGTTCACTCGTATAAGCTACACTAGAGAATACAAGATTAAATGTTAGGATAAATGGTGCCTCTGTTCCCATTCCAAATCTCTGCCTTGGGACCTAAGCGTTCTGGCATGCCTATGATCAATGGGCCTGCGGAGCTAACTGCAAGTCCATTCACTTGACCATTGGAATGAATGAAGGCCGCAGGGTCAGGACAAAGGCAGGAGTTCCCGCCTCTTTCCCGTGGGTATCCATGTTCTGGGGGCTCTCCCAAGACAGAGCGAAGGGAAAAAGAGCACATGGTTCCTGTGTCCAGGCAGTAAAGCTCAATGGGGAAGTCAAGTGCTCTGCCGTAGACACAGTTCTCCCTGTCAATCAAATGCGGCCAAGGAATGTTACAAATTCTGGCCAACCAGATTAGTCAGCTCCTTTCTATCAGGACATGCCAGTGAGAAGATGGAGAGAAGCAGAAATGTCTGTGGGGCAGACATGTTTGGTGGAAGGCAGGGGTTGCCAGAAAAAGTACAGAATGCTCAGTTAAATTTGGATCTCACATAAACAACAAATCATCTTGTAGTGTAAGCATATCCCTAATATTGCATGGGATATACTCACACTAAAAAAATTACTGTTTTCCTCAAATCCAATTAAACTGGTCATCTTACACTTTCATTTGACAACTCTAATGAAAGAATCTTCCTCTGTGGCATAATCACTTCCCCACATGGGAATTGCAATCTCAGAATTCTAGAAATGGAGGAAAACATTAAAATCCCCTAGTCCATCAGCTTAAATTTATCCCTGATGAGAATGAGGAGACCAAAAAATTGCAGCAACTGCCCCAAAGTCACACTGCTAATTAATGACAGACTAAAGAATATAATATATTTCCAGACCGAGCACAGTCATGTCTGTAATCCCAGCACTTTGGGAGGCTGAGGTGAAAGGCTTGCTTGAGGCCAGGAATTCAAGACGAGCCTGAGCAACACAGGGATACCCCCGGCCCCACCATCTCTATAAAAAAAAAATTTAAAAAAATTAGCTGGGCACAGTGGCACTTTCCTATAATCCTAGGTACTCAGGAGAATGAGGTGGGAGGATGAGTTGAACCCAGGAGTTCAAGGCTGCAGCGAGCTATGATTGTGCCATTGCACTCCAGCCTGGGCAACAGAGCAAGACCCTGTCTCTATTTTTTTTTTAAATACATTTCCATTTGTAGTATTCTTTCCCCTCTATCACACTAAGCTCCCTTTGTCCCTTGGCTCAGTAGCTCCGGAATTACTTGAAAATTTTCCTAAGGGCAAAATGAATGATTTTTTGTTTTGTTTTTTTGGAGACAGAGTCTCGTTCTGTCGCCCAGGCTGGAGTGCAGTGGCACAATCTCTGCTCACCACAAGCTCCGCCTCCCGGGTTCACGCCATTCTCCTGCCTCAGCCTCCCGAGTAGCTGGGACTACAGGCGGCCGCCACCACGCCCAGCTAATTTTTTGTATTTTTAGTAGAGACGGGGTTTCACCGTGTTAGCCAGGATGGTCTTGATCTCCTGACCTCGTGATCCGCCCACCTCAGCCTCCCAAAGTGCTGGGATTACAGGCGTGAGCCACCGCGCCCAGCCGAGTGGTTTTTTAAATATCTCCTCCCAATGCCGCACACAATGCTTTATGAGCCCTGGCAGAGCAAATGACGCTGCAGAGCAGCCAGTCATGCGGCTAAATCACCGGGGTGACGGCCACCACTCTCCACTCGCACCCTCTGTGTTCTGTGCGTGTGAACCTGAGCTTTGGGGTTGCTGAGGGCTGGCACAGCTTTTAGCCAGGTGTGAAAATTGTCCTAGCCCCCCTGAGAGGCCATGAAGTATGACTCTTTTAAGAACACACAGCATTTTGGAAGGGTCCTCTCTACTGAGGTAACGGGTTCCAGGAAAACACAGCTGAGACCTGGGAGCTTGTGTGAAAGGCAGTCTCATCTCATCAGGAACTTCAGCTTCCCTCCCAGCAAACCTTGACCAGAGTTGCCAACAAAGAACCAGCTGAGCTTTTAAGATTCCTTTCTCTCCTTCCCCTTGCCTCCCTCTGGTGGACAAGCAGACAAGCAGTTAATACAGTAGACTTGAGGCGGTGAGGCATTCTCCAGGGCAACGCAGACTGATAGACTGAGGTCTTCACCACACAGGCATTTGTCTGGCCGGCTCTTGACAAACTTGTGAGATAAAGTGATCTTCACAGCTCTCTGTCACTTCTCACAACTCAGGCCACTTTATCTTCTTGGTCTCCAGGACTCTGATCATCCTCCCTCCACCCCAGTCTCTTCCCACCTCCTTCCCCATGGCCCCAACCTCCTTCCACTGTAACCCAACCATGACTTAGCCTTCCTGGAGTCCCAGTGCCCCGGGCAAGTAACTTCTGACTCTTCCAGAGAAAAAGTTGCATCATTCCAATTAGAAGAAACTGCACGGTCTTTTGTCTTTCTTTCTTTCTTTTTTTTTTTTTGAGATGGAGTCTCGCCCTGTCACCCAGGCTGGAATGCAGTGGCACAATCTCGACTCACTGCAACCTGTCTCCTAGGTTCAACCGATTCTGCTGCCTCAGTCTCCCGAGTAGCAGGGATTATAGATGTGCACTACCACGTCCAGTTAATTTTTGTATTTTTAGTAGAGATGGGGTTTTGCCATGTTGACCAGGCTGGTCTCAAACTCCTGACCTCAAGTGATCCACCTGCCTCACCCTCCCAAAGTGCTGGGATTACAGGCATGAGCCACCATGCCCAGCCAACTGCACAGTCTAAGCATGAAGCTAGGCTACTTACTGATGATCATTTATTTAGTGCTTAGTAAGCATAAGGTTCTTTTGCTAAGAGCTTGATACATGTTTTCTTATTTACATTCATAATTTTCATAGCAAACCACTGAGGCAGATACCATTTTACAGATAAAGAAACTGAGGCTTGGGAACATTAAATAACTCAGGCAAGCTTTTACCATAAGTTCTGGGACTAGGATTCAGACTCAGAAAATCTGGCTCTAAATTCTAGAAATCCCTGTCTAATAGGACTTTACAGTGATGAAAATGTTCTGTATTATCCAATATGATAGCCACTAGCCACAAGTAGCTACTGCACATTTGAAATGTGACTGCAACTGAGGAACTGATTTTTAAATTTTATTTCATTTTTATTAAATTTAATTTCAATAGTCACAGATGACCAATAGCATGGTCTAAAATTTTGGCCAGGCGCAGTGGCTCACACCTGCAATCCCAGCACTTTGGGAGGCCAAGGCGGGAGGATCACCTGAGGTCAGGAGTTCGAGACCACGCTGGCCAACATGGTGAAACCCCATCTGTACTAAAAATATAAAAATCAGCTGGGCTTGGTGGCAGGCACCCGTAATCCCAGCTACTCAGGAGGCTGAGGTAGGAGAATTGCTTGAACCTGGGAGGTGGAGGTTGTAGTGAGCCAAGATCACGCCATTGCACTTTAGCCTGGGTGACAGACTCTATCTCAAAAATAAACAAATAAATAAATAAATAAATAAATAAATAAATAAATAAATAAATAAAATATAGTCTTTGCGTTATCCCAGTCACTTACTCCCCCTCTTCCTTCCCCTACAAACATACATACTCACATGCACTTGCTGAGTAGGTGAGAGAAATATTTTGTTCACATCATTCCCTTGGCCTTCACTCTACATAGATTTAAGATAGACCCTGACTAGAAAATTGAGAGTTGACTTATGTCCTGTTTGAAGCAATAAGGCAAGGGAAAGGGAATCGATGATATAAAAGACATAGGCTCTTATCCTTGCTCTGCTAGTGACAAGTCACATAATTTCTCTGGATCTCAGTTCCTGCCTCTGAACAGAGACAGAGCTGTACTCCATGATCTCAGATATCACTTTACAACTTTAATATTCTGTAGTTGGAAAGTGCCCTCAGAACCCCTTTCCAGTTCACGTTGAAAACAAGAGCTGCAGGTGGTAAGTCTGGCACGAACAGTGACTACCTGGAGGAACAGTCAGCAAGCATGCTTGATTGTACACATCCAACACCCTGTAATATATAGGGTTCTTTTTTTAGAACCCTAATCAGAGATCCATTTGCATAATTAACATCTTTAGGAATAATTGCAAATGACACATCTGTTCACCATCTCCCCCTCCTTGGCAA
Organism: Theropithecus gelada; assembly: GCF_003255815.1. Taxonomy (NCBI): domain Eukaryota; kingdom Metazoa; phylum Chordata; class Mammalia; order Primates; family Cercopithecidae; genus Theropithecus; species Theropithecus gelada. Next base: position 59,993,166 of record NC_037681.1, on the reverse strand, counting down.
ACTATGTGTTACAAACACAGTTCCTTTAGCTCTGTAAACACTTGGTGCCTGTCCTTTGCTTCAGTCACTTTCCACCTTGGAGTGATGATGACCTTGTATGACCTATCCCTGTGCAGTCCCATCCCTGTCAATGTTGCTCCAATTAGATCTGGACCCACTTACAACTATCTGCTTCGACTGGCCACAGGGCATGAGTTCTTAATCTAGGCTCAGCTCTCTAAACTAAGCATTCAGAGTATTCATGAAATTTTGGGTGAATATACTCATCATGTGTGTTCTGGGGAGCAGGTTTATGGCTTCCGGGAGTTTCAATGGGTGTCCATTACCCAAAAAAAATGGTTAAGAACCACATACTATATGATTCCATTCACATGAACGCCCTGATTAGGGAAATATATGGAGACAGAAAGTAGATTAATGGCTACTAAAAACTGGGGAGATTAGGGATAGGAGAGTGGGGAGGTAGGTGATAGCTAAAGAATATGGGATTTCTTCTCGAGATAATGAAAATGTTCTAAAGTTGACTGTGGTGGTTATACATATCTGTGAATATTTTTTTAAAACCATTGAATTGTACACTTTTAAATAGTGAATTGCATGGTATGTGAATTATATCTCACTAAAACTGTAAAAAAAAAAAAAAAAAAAAAAAGCTTAAAAGCCCTGCTTAGAAAAAAGGGCCACGGTTTGCAGGTACCTACAGACAGTAAGGCTGGGTCCTCTCTGTTCCCGGAAAACCTTGAGTGGTACCAAACCTAGTTCTTTTTTGGAACTAAGGCCAGATTTACCTGAGTCCTCTCACTGGGGGAAGGCTGTCTAAGTCAGTGCGTCTCAAATTTTAATGAGCAGATGAGTTATTTGGTGATCTTATTAAAATGCAGTGGGCCCAAGATTCTCCTGGTGACCCAATGAACACACTGTGAGTAACAGAGCACTAAACCAAAAGTATGTTTGCATCCTCTTGCTTCCCCTGGATCTGCATGCCATCCAGATACTTACGACAACACAAAATTTCCTGAGATTTTTAGCCCTGGGCACCCTTTATTCTGGACCAGGGCTTCCTCTCCAACTAATTTCTCTGTTCTCCTGCTTTAGTGAACTAGGCTGAATAGCACAGAAATCTCAAGGACCCCCTTTCTCTTTCTCCCTTAAAATCTACGCCAGAGACAGGTGCAATCAGCTCATTTGTTTTATTGCCCCTCAGCTCTACACTGGCCCAGCTTAGCCAGAACAAGGGTACCTCCCCAGCAGGCACATCTAGCTCAAGTGTAACTTAGACAAAAATAAGTTATTCCATGCATGTGTCCTAAAGGTACAATTTCCTTTTTCATCTCCTCCAGGTTTCATATCCCCAGTAATGAATAAGGATGCGTGAGACCTTGATGCTTATTTTGAACCAAAGAGGTGTTCATCCAAAAGGAAAGACTGTGGGTGGTCTACATGAAACAAGTTGTCTCAAGAAAGAAAAAGAAGCCCTTCACTAGCCTTATTGAATTAGAACAACCATCAGAGATGCTATAGCTGGGATTGAGTGGCCACAATATTTTGCAACAACTCCCACCAAGAAGTGGAGTCTATTTCTCCATCTTGACTCTGGGCCAGCCTTCTGACTTGTTTTGACCAATTGAATGTGACAAGAATGTGGTTGTATGAGTTCCAAAGGCCTTGCAGCTTCCATCCTCTTTAAGTGCTGCCCTGAGACTCACCATGTAAGGAAGCCTTCCAGAGGATAAGAGGCTAAGAGGAGAACCAAGGCACCCCAGCCAACAGTCAATACCATCTGCCACACCTATGAATGAGGCCATCCTGGAAGCTCCAATTCAACACAGCCACATAAGTCAGCCCAGGTGAAAATAGCAGAGGAACCATTCAGCCAACCCACAGAACTGTGAAAAACAATGAATCACTATTAAGTCATTAAATTTCAGGGTGGTTTGTAACAAAACAGTAGATAATCAAGATAGACAGGATGGTGAACTAGATAACACCTAAGATCTCTTCAAACGTGATCCTGTGTGTTTTTGTTTTCTGTTTTGGGATGAAGTCTCACTATATTGCCCAGGCTGGAGTGCAGTGGTACAATCATGGTTCACTACAGTCCTGACCTCCCAGGTTCAAGCAAATCTCCTGCCTCAGTCTCCCAAGTAGCTGGGATTGCAAGTGTGCACCACCATGCCTGGCTACTTTTTTTGTTATTATTTTGTAGAGACAAGGTTTCGCTGTATTGCCCAAGCTGATCTTGAACTCCTGGGCTCAGCAATCCTCCTGCTTTGGCCTCCCAAAGTGTTGGGATTACAAGCGTGAGCCACCACGTCCAGCCATGATTCCATGTTTTAAGAAATGTTCAGAGGGCTGGGCACACAGTGGCTCACACCTGTAATCCCAGCATTTTGGGAGGACAAGGTGGGCAGACTGCCTGAGCTCAGGAATTCGAGACCACCCCGGGCAACATGGTGAAACCTCATCTCTACTAAAATACCAAAAAATCAGCCGGGCATGGTGGCACATGCCTGTAATCCCAGCTACTCAGAAGGCTGAGGTGGGAGAATCACTTGAGTCAGGGAGGCAGAGGTTGCAGTGAGCCAAGATTGTACCACTGCACTCCAGCTTGGGTGACACAGTGAGACTCTGTCAAAAAAAAAAAAAAAGAAAAAGAAATGTTCAGAGGTTTGATTTAGCCCCAAACAAGCTATTTCTTCTTTACATGCACAGATCTGTTCTCCATTCAAAACAAGGCCGGTGTCTTCATGTGCTTTTGTTGCTGATCTGCCATGGGAGGAAAATAATGAATGTCCCCCAAAGGGCCTCTTTGTGTCTTTAGTGACTCTATTTAGCAGGCTGTCTCACCTGAACTGCAACAGGGATTTAGATATGTTTGAAGGTACAAGGGTTCAGTCCTATCACTCCCTGGCCATGAAGCGCTCACTGCCTGGGGACCAAGTTGGGAGAGTACTGAGACACAGTGCCTAGGAGGAGAGACAGGAAATAGGGTGACAATAGCGAGAATGGAGTAACATTTTCCCCACCCCGACTCCAACCCTGTGGCAAAAAAATAATTTTGAATCTCAAAAACATTAGGAATTGTGCAGAAGCAGAAGGGAGGCTTTGAGCAAAGCTGGGTACATGTGTGCTGCTTTAGAGCCCGAGAGGAGAGCTAGAGAAAAGGTCCTGCTCCCCTTCTCACCCTATCCCAACCCTGCCATGCATACGGATAGCTCTGGCTTCCTAAGAAGGGAAGAATATGGATGTGCCTAATGGAGTCCCATTCTCACTGAGGGCCAACCCAGGGTACAGTCCCCTGACAAAGAAGCCAAGGCATCACACAAGCAAACGTGTTTCTCAGCACATGTGATGAGCCAACACCTTGGGGACCCCCTTGAAATAACTGGGGGGATGCCTCTGAGGGGAAGGTGGTGGAAGTTTAGCATAAGCCTATAGGGTTTAGAACCACTGTAAATGGAAGCATCAAAATGAGTGTGTCCAAATGTGTATTCACAAGCTGGTTACACCATGAAATAAAGATCTTTTTTCATTTCTATTTCTGATGGTCAGAGGTTTCTGTGACCTGCACCAGATACTCTGATATCCTCCAGGGGATTGGTACATTCCACCTTTTTTAAGACCTGGTTTTCTTCAGATTTTATGGGTGATTACAAAATGAAGCTACTTTCCCAACCTGGGCACATATTGCAACAAAGTCTGAAGATAAAGTTATGGAATGAAAGTCTGGAGCTCAGAAGGATAACTTAGGAGCTCTTACCCAGCTACTTGCCTTGTCTATTTATGGTGGAATAGTATAGAGATGGTAGTTCAGGCACTATTTTACCTCACGTAGGATACAGATTGCATTAGAGTCTTATTTCAAGAAAGGAAATACAACCAGAAAGATCATGGACCAGGTTACAGAAAACAAACATAATGTGCTTTACTGAACTAGTTTTTTTGTTACATCTTTTTGCTATTCGATTCCTACATCTTATTCCTTTTTGGTCTATCCTTTAGGGGGATGCTGTATAAACTATTTTTAAGTGCACAGTTTAACAATTTGATAATAGCTAGTAAAGTTGAAGAAAAGCCAATCTTGTAACCCAGCAATTCTGCTCTTAAATATATACCCTGTAGAAAAAAACCTTACACCTGGGCCTGAAGAGATCTCACAAGTATTGCAACATTGTTTATAGTAGGAAAAAACATGTTCATAACAGAGTAAAGTTAAATAAAGTTGAGGTTAGTCATATAAAGCAATTCAATGCAGCAGTTAAAACAAATGTACTAGACCTATTAGTATCAGCATGGATAAATCCCAACAAAAAATGTAAAAAAGTTGTAAAAGAATACATATAAAATATACCACATAGGTTAATATTAAAAACCTACCCCCAAAGAATGCTGCATATTATTTCTGCATATATATAAGGTAATTTTAATGAACAAGAAAGATAAATTCTAACCTTATGATATCAGCTCCCTCTGGAAAGGAAGATAAATAAATAAAACAATGTGATAAAAGAATGGAGATTTAGCTATACTGCAACATTTTGTTTCAAAAGAAGGAAGGGAGGGAAGAAAAGAGCGAGAGAGGGAAAAAGGAAGAAAAAAAAGAGAACCAATGCTAATATGACTCTGGGTAGTCGGTACATGAGTGTAAATTATATTTTGCAGTTTTCCTGTATGTTCAAACTATTTCATTTTTTTTTTTCTTAATTTAAAAACAATGGGGCCAGGCACAGTGACTCACACCTGTAATCCCACCACTTTGGGAGGCCGAGGCAGGAGGATCACTGGTCAGGAGTTTGAGACCAGCCTGGCCAACATGGTGAAACTCCATCTCTACTAAAAATACACAAATTAGCTGGGCGTGGTAGGACATGCCTGTAATCCCAGCTATTTGGGAGGGTGCCACTGTACTCCAACCTAGGCAACAGAGTGAGACTCTGTCTAAAAAAAAAAAAAAAAAAAAAGGTGGACAGCTCGCCAGCAAAGGGATTTTACCGCCTCTTTGGTGGTGCCTATTCTATAGGAACTTCCTGGGTTTAGTGACTGAGACACAGGTAAGTATATTCTAGGATTAAATGCTAATACTCACCTTCCCTCATCCCCACACAAACTACTATTCCTTGCTATTATATACATGCATCAGCTTGGTCTCTGCCAGATAACACTAGCCCCAGGAGACAGAATAAGAGGGAAAGGGGAAAAAACATGAAACCAAACTCTTGTAAGACATGAAGAAACACTTACTCTGTTACAGCCCACTTTGGAATGCTCTGTGTTTCTGTCACCTTGAGCATTCTGATTCATTCTGAGCATCTCCTCCAGATACAACTCATTTAGCCAGCCGACAGGAGGAACAATTACTGCTGGCTTAAAAGATCGGTTGATTTCTCTGGCGTCTATTTGCCTGCAGTTCTGGCTCTCTGACAAATCAAGTCAGATCAATTTGTACCCTAAAGAGTAAATGGGAGGATGTGATTATTTTCTGGTTCAATAGAAAAGCATTTCATTTCAAAGGGCTGCTGCATAGCATTTTTGAGAGTCACAAGAAATGAATCAGGTCCCCAGAGAACAAATGATGGGTTCTCAGGAGAACAGCTCTGGCTTCACTTCTCACCTATGCTTTAGGAACTGAGGCAGGATGTGGGGATGAACAGAAAGCACACTCCACTGAGAGAAGCCGCTGCACATCCATGTCTAAGGAATATTTTATTTGTCTCTTCAGAAGCAGTCTTCTAAAGTTAGAAAACATGCTAAAAATTCAGGAAGATGGACACCTAATTCTACTGGCGACCACATCAAGATCTAGAAAATCACTTCTGAAAAGGAACCGACAAGCAGAAATAAACTTCTGAACAAGAGGGAAACAGAGGTGAAAAAATCATAGTTTGTTCCTTGACACTCGGCTGCTCTTTACCAACAGATTTGTCTCTTGAGACACAGCACTGCAGGAGAGGCCGCAGGAGAAAAGCCTTGGTGGGTTCCAGGCTCCTTTTACTGAGGCTGCCCCTCTGGAATCTGCCTTCTCAGATGCCGTCTAACCACTGAACTCAATCTTCAGGGTCAGGTCCACCCCCATTCCTCTGCCTCACAGACATTACAGTTGATACGCAGGAGCTGGAAATAATGTCGTGGAAACACATGGGCTTTGGGGACAGGCTGCTTGGGTTCATTCTCAGCTCTGTGGTTTATTAGTTTTAAGACCTCGACAAACCACTTAAGCTTCGATTTCCTCAGCTGTAAAACAAGAACAGACCTAGTACCTTCCTTACAGGGTGGTTATTAAAGGACATGATGGATACAAAGCTCTTAATGCAGCACCTGGTCCAGATTGAGCATTCCACAGATGTTCCTGATGATGGCTGTTATTGTCTTCTGCCCTCGAAATGTGATGCTATTTGGTTACTTGTGAAAGACCTGGAGATTTTTAAATTCAAATTTTAGTGAGAATATGTCCCCTGCATGAACATCGGATATATCTATGCTAATGGGCCTTGTCCTTAGAGGTGAACCAAAGGCTTTCTCTGAGTCATTCCCCTCTATCATGAAATTGGCATCCTTTCCTATACTGATCTCTATGGCAATCATATTACTCTTGCTCTCATCTCTACAACACTCTATATGAGGTAAATTTATTCACGAGCACCATAGTGCAGCAACGGCCAAGAAGTCAGAAGGCAAGAGTTCTGCCTCTTTCCATGGCAACAACCAGTTATGTGAGTGTAAGCGATTTATTTATCATTTCTGCCTTTTGATTTTTTCACCTATAAAGTGAGGATCATTTTTCATGCTCTATTTACTTCATCAGGCTATGAAAAACTGAAAAAGGGAAAATGAGGGAATAGACCAATGAAACAGAATAGAGACCCCAGAATAAATCCACACACTTGCAGCCAACTCATTTTCAACAAAGGTGGCAAGAACATCCCTTAGGGAAAGGACAGTCTCTTTAATAAATGGTGCTGGGAAAACTGAAAGGCACATGCAAAAGAATGAAACTAGATCCCCATCTTTCTCCATGTATACAAGTCAACTCAAAATGGATTAAAGGCTAAAATGTAAGACCTGAAACTATAAAACTACTAGAAGAAAACATTGGAGAAATGCTCCAGGACATTGGTCTGGGCAAAGATTTTTTGCATAAGACCTCAAAAGCACAGGCAACTAAAGCAAAAATAGACAAACGGGATTATATCAAGCTAAAAAGTTTCTGCCACAGCAAAGGAAACAGTCAACAAAGTGAAAAGACAACCCACAGAATGGAGAAAATATTTGCAAACAATCTCTCCTATAAAAGGTTAATAACCAGAATATTTAAGGCACTCAAACAAATCAGTAGCAAAATGCAAAAACAGATACTCTGATTTTAAAATGGTCAAACATTTCTCAAAAGAAGACATACAAACGGTGTTATAAGCAACAGAAAATGAACTAAGACAAAAAAAGGAGGCCGGGCGCGGTGGCTCAAGCCTGTAATCCCAGCACTTTGGGAGGCCGAGACGGGTGGATCACGAGGTCAGGAGATCGAGACCATCCTGGCTAACACGGTGAAACCCTGTCTCTACTAAGAAATACAAAAAACTAGCCGGGCGAGGTGGCGGGCGTCTGTAGTCCCAGCTACTCGGGAGGCTGAGGCCGGAGAATGGCGTGAACCCGGGAGGCGGAGCTTGCAGTGAGCTGAGATCCGGCCACTGCACTCTAGCCTGGGCTACAGAGCGAGACTCCGTCTCAAAAAAAAAAAAAAAAAAAGACAAAAAAAGGAAAAAAATTTTTTAAAGTGAAAAATAAGAAGACATACAAATAGCCAACAGGTATATGAAAAAATGCCCAACACTGTTAATCATCAGGGAAATGTAAATCAAAACCACAGTGAGATATCATCTTATCCCAATTAGAATGGCTATTACTGGCCGGGCGCGGTGGCTCACGCCTGTAATCCCAGCACTTTGGGAGGCCAAGGCGGGCGAATCACAAGGTCAGGAGATGGAGATCATGGTGAAACCCCATCTCTATTAAAAACACACACACAAAAAATAAGCCAGGCGTGGTGGCGAGAGCCTGTAGTCCCAGCTACTCAGGAGGCTGAGGCAGGAGAATGGCGTGAACCCGGAAGGCCGGAGCTTGCAGTGAGCCGAGATCGCGCCACTGCACTCCAGCCTGGGGGACAGAGTGAGAGACTCCGTCTCAAAAAAAAAAAAAATGGCTATTACTAAAAAAAAAAAAAAAAAAAAAACAGATGCTGGCAAGTGTGTGGAGAAAGGGGAATGCTCATACATTGTGAGTGGGAATGCAAATTACTATGGTCGTTATGGAAAATGGTATGAAGGTTCCTCAAAAAATTAAAAATAGAATATATGATACAGTAATTTGACTGCTGGATACATATTTTTAAAAAGTAAATCAGTATATCGAAGAAACATCTGTACACTCATGATTATTGCAGCACTATTCACAATAGCAAAGATATAGAATCAGCCTTTGTGTCCATCAATGGATGAATGGAAAAAGAAAATGTGGTGTATATACACAATGGAATGTTATTCAGCCATTAAAAAAGAATGAGATCTTGTCATTTGCAGCAACATGGATGGAACTGGAAGATCTTATGTTACGGGAAATAAGCCAGGCACAGAAAGACAAATATTGCCTGTTCTCATTCACATGTGGGAGCTAAAAACTGGATCTCATGGAGATAGAGAGTAAAACTGTGGTTATGAGAAGTTGAAAAAGGAAGTAGGGAGAGGGGAACAAGAGAACCCGGTTAAGTGCACAGAAATAAAGTTAGATAGAAAAAATACGTTATAACACTAAATAGTACAATAGGGAAATTATAGTTAACAGTAATTTATTGTATATCTCAAAAAAGCTAAAAGAAAAACATTGTAATGTTCCCAACACAAAGAAAGAGAAATGAAGTGATGGATATCCCAATTACCCTGATTTGATCATTACACATTGTATACATATATCAAAATATCACATGTGCCCCAAAAATATGTACAACTATTATATATCAATAGAAATCAGGACATTAATATTGATATAATTTTTTCTTTTGAGACTGAGTCTCACTCTGTCGCCAGGCTGGAGTACAGTGGTGCGACCTTGGCTCACTACAACCTCTGCCTCCCAGGTTCAAGCAATTAACCTGCCTCAGCCTCCTGAGTGGCTAGGATCACAGGCATGCGCCACCACGCCCAGCTAATTTTTGGGCTTTTAGTAGAGACGGGTTTTTATCATGTTAGTCAGAATGGTCTCGATCTCTTGACCTCATGATCGTCCCACCTCGGCCTCCCAAAGTGCTGGGATTACAGGCGTGAGCCACCGCGCCCGGCCAATATTGATAGAATTTTTAAAAGAAGGCGAAGGTAATGTTGATTTGAAAAGGGTAAGGAGGAAATATAAGAGATCATTGTCGGTTGGTTATCTTTATTCTGACATCTGCAGGTCCTTGAAGGCATGAACACAGAAGAGTCTAAAATGATCCCACCCAGAATGTAGCAACAATGCCTATGTAATAGTGGTCTGACAAGCCTCCTATTATACAAGCCACACTTCATACAAGCCACACTGGGGACTTTATGAATATTGTTAATAATGGTAGATACATGAGTTAAAGTTTAAAAGTTTTTAACATAAACGACAGCAAAGTCAACACCTTCCATCTTGAAATTAGAAACTGACCACGTACAATTCCTGGTTGGGGTTCATTTACAGCATTTGTATTTGACTTTTTAACATTTTATTTTTATAAAGAAATACTGAGCCAGGCATGGTGACTCACGCCTGTAATCCCAGCACTTTGGGAGGCCAGGCGGGTGGATTACTTGAGGTCAGGAGTTCGAGACCAGCCTGACCAACAAGGTGAAACCCCCATCTCTACTAAAAATACAAAAATCAGCTGGGCGTGTTGGCACATACCTGTAATCCCAGCTACTTGGGAGGCTGAAGCGAGAGAATCACTTGATCCGGGGGAGCAGAGGTTGCAGTGAGTTGAGATCATACTGTGCACTCCAGTCTGGGCAACAGAGCAGGACTCTGTCTCAAAAAGAAAGAAAGAAAGAAAGAAAAGAAATACTAAGGGACAAATTTTAGGGTTGTTTAATTTTAAAAATATAACTGTAATGTAAATTATTAATCAACTTTGTGCTTTCTGGATATATGTTAAAAGTATAAAACCGGGCTGGGCATGGTGGCTTATGTCTGTAATCCCAGCACTTTGGGAGACTGAAGTGGGAAGATTCCTTCAGACTAGGAGTTCAAGATCAGCCTGGGCAATGTGGCAAGGACACTTCTCTACAAAAAAAAAAAAAAAACAACTTTATTTAGCTGGGTAAGGCAATATGTGCTTATCAGTCCCAGCTCTTTCAGAGGCTGTGGTGGGAGGATCTCCTGAGCCCAGCAGTTCAAGTCTGCAGGGCGCTATGATTGTGCCATGGCATTCCAGCCTGGGCAACAGAGCAAGGCTCTGTCTCTAAAAGAAAAAAAAGTCACACCAGGATCAGTGGCTCACACCTGTAATCCCAGCACTTTGGGAGGCCAAGGCGGGCTGATGACAAGGTCAGGAGTTCAAAACCAGCCTGGCCAAAGTGGTGAAAGCCCATCTCTATTAAAAATACAAAAATTAGCTGGGCGTGGTGGCACACGCCTGTAGTCCCAGCTACTTGGGAGGCTGAGGCAGGAGAATTGCTTGAACCCGGGAGGTAGAGGTTGCAGTGAGCCAAGATCAGGCCACTGCACTCCAGCCTGAGTGACAGAGCAAGACTCTGCCGTCTCAAAATACATATATATATAGGAAATGGCTGTCACGAACATTTTCTTTGTGTTTCTGTTAAGACTGGGCTAACACCTACTGTTATTGTTATCTGCTGCACAGTCCCAACAGAAATGATGCTCACAAAGTAAACTGTAAATAGTTTATTTGCAACAAGCATTTCCTGCTGCTAAAGACTTATGAGCACCCTGTTTCATATCCTTGAGCAATTTGGAGATGATTAATCACCACTCCTGCTTAGAAGATGCAAATATAGGCAACTAGGGAAAATGTACTTATTGATATTAATGGAATTTATTTCAGATCTTTTTAAAGTATGCCATATCCCCAGTTATGGTGAGACCAGGACTCTCCAGCCCTTTTGTTCCACTGAAATTACTATGTCTTTACCTTCATGCCTTTGTTCCTACTGTTTCCTCAGTCTAGATTCCCTCTCCCCTCCACTATTTCTATATCCATCAAACCCTATGCCACCTATTTTGTGATGCTGCCCTCCTGCCCCAGCCCCAATTCAAATGATTCTCCCCTCTTCCATGCTTTCACAACTATATACAGTTGCCCCTCAATTTTCGTGGGGAATTGGTTCCAGGACTCCCTGCAGATACCAAAATCCATGGATGCTCAAGTTCCTTTTATAAAATGCTGTAGTGTCAGAGGTGTTTGAACCAGAGCAACTTCATCTTGAATAGGGACTGGGTAAAATAAGGCTGAGACCTACTGGACTGCATTCACAGTAGGTTAGACATTCTAAGTCACAGGATGAGCTAGGAGGTTGGCACAAGACACATATCACAAAGACCTTGCTGATAAAACAGGAAAATAGGTTGCGGCAAAGAAGCTGGCCAAAACCCACCAAAACCAAGATGGTGATGAAAGTGACTTCTAGTTGTCCTCACTGTTCATTATATGCTAATTATAATGCATTAGCATGCTAAAAGACACTTCCACCAGCTCCATGACAATTTACAGATGCCCTGGCAATGTCCAGAGTTTACCTTATATGATCTAAAAAGGTCAGGAACCCTCATTTCTGGGAACTGCCCACCCCTTTCCCAGAAATCTCATGAATAATCCACCTATTGTTTAGCATATAATCAAGAAATAACGATAAGTATAGTAAGTGAAGAGCTCAAGCCACTGCTCTGTCTTTGGAGTAGCCATTCTTTTATTCCTTTACTTTCTTAATAAATTTGCTTTCACTTTACTCTATGGACTTGCCCTGAATTCTTTTTTGCACGAGGTTCAAGAACCCTCTCTTGGCGTCTGAATCAGGACCTCTTCCCGGTAACAGTAGTATTTGCATATAACCTACACACCTCTTCTCATATACTTTAAATCATCTCTAGATTACTTATAATAGCTAATATAATGTAAATGCTAAGTAAATAATTACTATCCTGTATTGTTTAGGGAATAACAATAAGGAAAAAGTCTATACATGTTCAGTACAGATGCAACCAACCATTTTTTCCCCCAGATATTTTGGATCCACAGTTGATTGAATCCATGGATGTGGAATCCATGGTTATGGAACCCATGGATGTGGAGGGCTGACTATATCTATATCTAGGCATAATGTTTAGGTCCTTCTGCTTTGCTTTTTAATTTTTTGTCTCACACAGAATTTTTTGTTTCTTTAGGACTGTGACCAACATTACATATTTTTCTCCCTCTCTCAATACACAAACACAGCACACATGAGGCTTTGCACATAGTAAACACACAGTAAATATTAATTGACATATAATAACAGCCATAATTCAGTCATTCAATAAGCATCTATTAAGTATTTCTATGCGATAGGATTGTGCCAGACCCTGAAATTGGAAGTGGATAACAAGAATAAATAGGACACAGTTTAATGAAGGAGACAGCCATGCCAATAACATTACAATACATTGTGATAAATACTCTGATAAAAATATGCAAAGTAGTGTGGGAGCACAAAGGAGGGAGAAACTAACTTTGCCAGGGGGAGTTCAAACAGGCTGCACAGAAAAGGGGAGCTCCAACCTTCAATTTAGAGGATGACAAGACTCACCAGGTAGCAGGGGTGTGGTGGGTGTGGAAGGCCTTAAAACAAAAGGGAGTCATTTCCAAAAAACCACAGAGAATGATAAGGGGGAGGCCTACGATGGGAGCATTGGCATGCAGTGGTGAGTACAGGGAGATAAGGCTGGAGAGAGAGAGAACCAGATTGTGAAATGTTTTAAATGCCAGGCTGAGGAGCTTCACGTTGACCCAGCAGGCAGGAGAGCCATCTCAGGTTTTGCAACAGGAGAAAAAGTAGGTCAGACCTGGGTTTGAGAATGATCATACTGGTGGCTGGCAGCTCAATTGGCCACAGCATTTGGCCCTTGTTTCTATATTCTGCCCCTGGCACTGGTGTTTCACTGCTCTCTGGAGAATTTCAAGCGAAGAATGATGAGTTCCCAGGAACAGTTAATTCCCTTTACCGCTTCAGACCAAAGCAATCGCATTCTCAGAATACAAATTTCCTTTTGCATACTTTCACGTAGGCAATCGCAGTAAAAATAAATGCTGTTAATTAGTGTTGGTCTAAAAGACTAACAGCATTTAATTTCTCCCTTCATGAAATAGTATTGTTTTTATAAGGAGTCAGAGAGGAAGAGAATGGGGGCAAGCAAAATATATGAATAAAGCAATCACGGTAGTTTAATTAAGTGAAAGTCTGCCAGCTGCTGGGAATAAGACCCCACAGCCTTATTTTGTTTGTATTTCAAATTATTCTTTCTAAAAAAGGAGAAGAATCGTGCCTAGTAGTAATCTTCCTACCCCCTTTACACACACATACAAACTTTTAGGCAATCCAGATCTAAATGGAATTGTTTTTCAGGCCAACAGTGAGAAGCAGTGGGAGCAGCTGGTAGTGGCCCTCTGAACCTTGCTAACAGCACCTAAAGTACTTTACAGATCCTGCAAGGAGTATGGAGAATGTCCTCAAGTTACCCAGAATGGAAAGAGAGGTGTAGGGGATGGAGAATGCTCTAACTCTCAATCTGGTTCTACCACCCTTTAGCTAGTCCTACAGAGCAGGGAGTGGCCCTTCTGTAAACTAAGGACACTAATTTCTCAAATACCATGCTCTGTTTTTCAGGACCATGACCTTTAGCAGACCAGGATGCAAAGATCTCATTCCAAATAGCCGCTGTTTCCTTTTTCCAGTGCTTTGAGGGAGAAACAATTAGCCTGTTCATTTCAACTATTGACTTATCTCTAGCCAGTGAGTGCAGCAGTTCAAGTTTGGATTTGGAAGTCAGACCTCCTAGGTTCTGATCTTTGATCCATAAGCTTCTCTGTGATTTGGGGCAAATTATGTAACCTTTCTTGGCCTGAGTCCCCCATCTGTAGATGAAAGTAAAGGAATCATCTACATCAAAAGTTGTGAAGATGAAATTGAACAATGGATATGTCTGGTATAGAATGAGGACTTTGTAAATATTAGCATCATCAGCAAATGTCAACAAATCTAATGACCTACTCACTCTTACCTAGGAATACGAATTAGTGTGAATTGGTTTACCACATTGCCTTTCGACTTTGGGTCACAAAGCAGTCAAAGAACACCAAACCCAACGTTTGTACTCTGTACTCTTCGAGGAGGAAACTGAAGCTCAGTGATCTGACCTTAAGCCCCTGCCTCTTTAGTGGCCAAGCTGAGACCTGAGCCCATGGTTCCAAGTTCCAATTAAGTGCCCTTTCCACCATGGCGTGCTTTCCTCTGTGAAAAAAGAACGTGGAACCACAGAAGGTCACAGAGTGCCTAAGAAGCTCATGGTCAGCTACATACCTAGCTCCTAGACAGTGCTTGATTTAGGATTGGAGTGGCCAACTGCCTGAGTTTGCCCCAAACTGAGGGGTTTCCTGGGATGTAGAACTTTCAGTCCTAAAGCCAGGGCAGTCCCAGGTCAAGTGGACAGTTGGTCACTTTCTTAGTTCATTTGTGCTGCTATAACAGAATACCACAGACTGAGTAATTTATAAAGAACAAAAATGTATTTCTCCCAGTTCTGAAGACTGGGATCAAGGTACCAGCTGGTTCTGTTATCTGGTGATGGCAGGTCTATGCTTCCAAGATGGCACCTTGTTGGCCCATCCTCCAGAAAAAAGGAACACTGTGTCTTCTCAGGGACAAAGGGAGGAGACAGTATTGAAATCCTTGCATCAAGTCCTTTTATAAGGACATTTAATCCCACTGGTGAGAGCAGTCACCTCCTAAAGGCCATAGCTCTTCATACTGTCACACTGAAGATCAACATGAATTTTGGAGGGGATAATATCATTCAAACCATAGCAGTCCCCTTCCTGAAAGCAGACCCCCAATAAGTGTTTACTGAATGAGTAAACAAATGTCTCCTGAGTACCAATCAAGTCTCTATGTGAAAGCAGCTTGTTTATGCTGGGAAAGGGAGACACTTGAGGAGGCAGAAAAAGGAAGGATCTGGTCCTTTTTGTCAACAATGAGATATCTGATTTGCAAGAGAACTATACTTTCTTGATTAAAAGAGAAGCTTCTCAAAATGGATCCTTACTGAGAAAAGAAAAACTGAAAATTAAAGATGAGCAACGATCAACTTTAACGAATTATTTAACTTTATCTAAAGGATAAAGATAAAAATTTAACTTTATCTAAAGGAAAAAAGTCAAAAGCTTAGCCAATAAAACACAGCCACAACCCGGATGCAGTCTTGACCTGGTTCATTTTTCTTGGAGGCCTCATCTGAGCTGGGGAATGAGGGCTCTCCCTTCAATGTGGGGAGGAGCAACTGCACCACTACAGGGCAAGGACATGCCCTGAGGCTGTACCTCAAAGCGCTGTCTGGAAAGAGAGACCCTGATAGAGAAGCCAGTTTTCAAGCCTGAAAGTGACACTGATGAGTGGTAGAAATGGAAGGACAGAAGAAAAATTGCAGTTAGCCAGCTGTTTTCAAAATAATTGAAGGATTCTTATTCAGTGAGTCATGGTCAGCCTAGAAAGACAGGAAGTACAGAGCTATATTTCAGGGCCCAAGAATTAGCTGTGCATAAATAGCTATCACTATCCCTCCCAAACAAAACGTTATTTCCATGAAATCTAGTGCTGCATTAAACTGGAAAAAAAAATGCCTTTCTGCCAAAATTTATGTAATATTGTGTCTTAGCAATATGGTCTTTGTTCAGTGGGTTAAACTCTGAAGCATGCAGAAGATATTTGTTCCCTTTTTAATGACAATAGTTTATTGCGCAAACTCTGCCTGATGATGAGAGGTAATAACCATGCCCATAGTTAATTTTTCATTCCTTTTTTGGAAGTTTCCACTTCTATGGAAAACTTTTTCAGGTTACCTTGGGAAAAATCACAGCCCTTCTCTGGACCTGTGTCTCCTCCTGAACTTGGTGAATAAAAGAGCTATTCCTGTTTTTCCAGTCTATTTTATGACAGTGTATTAATGGAAATATTTCACCTATGCTCTCAACACAGCACTGAAGTTCTGAAAAATCTTAGACTGTTCTTAGAACTTGTTCTTAAAACCTCTAATCGGCCAGGAGTGATGGCTCACACCTGTAATCCTGGCACTTTGGGAGGCCAAGGCAGGTGGATTGCTTGAGCCCAGGAGTTCACGACCAGCCTGGGAAACATGAGGAAACCCCATCTCTACCAAAAATACAAAAATTAGCCAGTCTCATAACCTGGTCTCTAAATAAATAAATAGATACATAAATAAATAAAACCTGTAACAGACCCAGGGCAAGGTGAACGGGACAAATTCCTTGAGCTCCCAGAAGCTGGGTTTAGAAGCCCCACAGATTTGCCAGAATAAACCAGACCAACCCTCCAACAACCAGACACATATTAAAGGGGCAGAGAGGTTGCCATCCACCTGGTCCTTATCCAGTAGCTTTCCAATTGTTTCTATTGCAAATCCATATACAAGTTATTCCTGCAGCTGGGCCAAAACCACTGAACCTGAAAGAATAAGGTCCATACTGTCCCATGATGAAACTTGGCAGCAAGTCTGGGATCTCCTTCCTCAACAGGGCTGTGAGCATGGATACCTTCAGCATGAAATCAACTAGCTAGGAATATACTAGCTGTTCATTCCCATTCCCATCCACAGAATACTTTTTCTGATCTGCCACTGCTGCTTCCCCTGCTGCTTACCTAAGTACGCTAAGCAGGGCCAAGTGTAGGCAAAATTTAACAATAGATGAAGTCTGCCTGAGAGATTCCTTCCATTTCTCTTTGAGTACCCTGGCATGATTTTGGCTATGCCAGTGACCTTCTACTGTCCCATGGTCAACAGGAGACCACAAACTGAGCACCCCAACTAGAATTGCCATTTCCATGGTATTATACTCTAGACGTTTCCCAACTGTTTCCTCTGTAGAATTACCACTCTCTGTCCCATTCTTTCGGGACCTTTATGGCCAAAAACCTAATAAATCTTAGTTAATGTAGATGCTAGAAAGGGATGCTGGTATATTTGTACTTTAACTGTGACGTTTGCTTTTGTAAAACAAAGAAATTATAAAATAGTGGAACCAATATCTCATCCAAAATTTTTTTTTTTTTAAGACAGTTTCAATCTTGTCACCCAGGCTGTAGAGCAATGGCACCATCTCGGCTCACTGCAATCTCTGCCTCCCAGGTTCAAGTGATTCTCCTGCCTCAGCCTCCCGAAGTAGCTGGGATTACAGGCGCCCGCCACCACGCCCAGCTAATTTTTTTGTATTTTTAGTTGAGACGGGGTTTCACCATGTTGGCCAGGCTGGTCTGGAACTCCTGACCTCAGGTGATCCACCTGCCTCAGCCTCCCAAAGTGCTGAGATTACAGGCGTGAGCCACCACGCCCGGCCAAAATGCTCTTCTAAAAGTAGTAGAGCTGGGATTCAAAGTGGCCTGACTCTAGGTCGCGTTCTCCCACTGTTGCAAATGGATGGGGCCACACTCAAAGTTATATTTCTTAAAGATGTGATAGCTGTTTTGATCTGATGTCCTCCAGCTTTTTCTAATAATGCCTTATTTTGAGACAGTCAGTTGAGCAAGAAAAGTCTGGTGACTCTTTGAACATTTTCTGGTGGAACTTCCTGGCTCTCTCTAGGAGATCCACGATATAAAATAGGACATTGCTTTAATTGCCATTAACCCGAGAGTCAGTCACTGCACTGAAACAACTCTGAACAAGAACCATCTTTCATATCTATTTGTGTATACTTTTCTACCTCACATGTTTCAGGATACAGACAGGCCTAAGGAATTCCAAAGACATTTCCAGCCAACTGAGCAGAAGATTTCCCAGATTGCCAAGTGAAGCTGACGGATATTAGGACAATTTGAACAAATAATCATGGACAGATCATTCCTGGCTCCCTGAGCCATGATGGTAGAACATGATCATTCTGCTTTCTCTCCAGCTCCTCATGGCATTCACTCAGTCCAGAGTCCCAGCAGCTAGATACCAGGCTGATAATGTTGAGGATGCTCCCTTTTGTTTAAGTTGGGAAGAAATTTTGGCAACTTAATGAGTATAGTTTTCATGAAAGAGAAAGCAGAAGCTGTCTTAAAAGAGTTTGGGGGAAAAAAATCAGTAAGAAAGACACTGCTTCAATCAAGTTTTGTTTTAGCTTTGGTGTGGGGGATTTTTCCCTTTCTATATAAAGTCTCAATGAATATTTCTTAGGAAGAGAAGTAGAACACTGGGGTAAGTAATAGGGAAACCATTTGGTAACTTTTCCTTTTGTCTTTTTCTATCTCCTCTTCAGATTTTCTTCACTTCACTTTCATTACAGATAGAAAATTTATTTTATAAATCTAAAAAGAAAAAGAAATAGATACAACCAAAGTTTCTTAGTAGTTCTCCTTCAATAATTATGCAAACTAAGAGAATGCTGTGTAAGCTGTCCATAAGTCAGAGCTAGGAAAGAATCAAACAGCTATCAGGTTTCATTATAAACTAAAAGTCTAAGAGCCAAGAGATTAAGACAAATGGAAAGGGGGATGTCAGTGGGTTGCTGTGACCATGAGCAAGCCAAAGGTGCAGGAATCAAAAGATCAAATATTGCAAGAAGGAATGAACAGATTTCATGGGTTAGGGTGGACTAAGGTCAGAAGCCAACAGGTCAGATCCATCCAGGGATTGCCCGTACAAAGTGGAGACCCTTCCATGTGTCCTCATCCTGGGTGAAAGGCTCTATTCCACACTATTTACAAATCCTACCTAAGTAAAAGCCAGGCTGGGAGGTTAACCTGATGATAAAATGGATATTTCTGATAAAGAAAAAAAAAGAAAAGGAAACAAAAAAATATTGAACTCATAGGCATGCCAAATACTTGACATAACACTTAGTCTTTACAATTCTGGGAGAGATAACATATGTTATGATTTCTGGCTGCCTCACACCTTTTGTGCATCTTACTATGTTCGGGGAATTTCCCATCTTGTGAATTTTGCATCCTTAGAGTAAAGTCAGAAAATTTGCTTCCCTAGAGAGCTTGGTAGTTGGAACACAGGCATGAAGCCCAGGATCTGCCACTAAGATGTACCCAACCTAGAAGTTAATTAGAAATAATTAGCCAGAGGAAGGACATGATGCCTGGGACTCATTTGCTGACAAGGCTAGTAACAGACTCATCTAATTTTCTGGAAAACCAGTTGTTGTAAGACCAGTTCCTGGTCCAGAAGTATCAGCGCTGGCAGAGCTGCAGGAGAGTTTGAGGTCCTAGCAGCCATTTCATGCTCTGGGGAAAGCAGGGTCATCAGCTTCTTTATCGGGTCACTTCTGCAGCGTAGTATCAGGCCTTGACCCCAGAAGCTTAGCCTCAAGCCTGCTTCTCCCAACTACTTTGTGCAGGCAATAATCTTTTAAATGAGCTCTTTATCTGTTTAATCAGCCATAGTCAGTTACTACTGCTTACAACTAAGAACCCTGAGTGTTAAAAATAAATATTACTACTATGCCTTTTTACTAAAAAAAAGAACAAAGTTGAAAGATGACAAGTTACTGGGCCCAACTGGCCCACCACAGTGGTGCTCACACACACAACTAGGGGATCTAAAAACAGGCCTGTTCAGCCCACTGCTACCCCGGTCAGTACCCAGTCATCATCCAGGGGCCTGGGGATCACCCTGCCCTGAGTGCTGCCACCGACATTCATGTTCACCATCAGGGAGCCTGAAGACAAACTCACCCCACTTGTCACCACTGCCCATACATGTCTCCTGGAGGACTAGGGACTGGCCTACCCAGCCTGCCACCACCACCATCAGCAGCAGCAGCAGCAGCACCCATCTATATGAGCCACCTGGGGGCCTGGGGCCTGCTTAGCTCACTGCCAGCACCACTAGCACCCACATGTGATGCTTGGGAGCCTAAGGGTTAACTTTTCACTGCTACTGCCACTGCTGATGCCACACACACAACCTAGGGGCCTGAGGACTTGCCCACCTAACAAACCCACTGATACCACTGCTGGCACCCAAGAAAGCCACCTGAAGGCCCAAGAATCAGTTTGCATGGACCCACTACAACTGGTGCCTGCATACACTACCTGGAAACCCAAGGACCAACACACCCAGCCCACCATCACCACTGGTGCCTGAGGACCAGCCCTCCTGGCGTATCTGTCCCTAGCAAAACCTCACCACAGCCTCCATTAACAATCATAGCCTAAGCTACTGTGGAACTTACAGACATCATTGACACTGATTATAGCTGACAAATCATATGAACACTACACTACTGCACCCATCCAGAATCAAAGCCAAAACACTCTGTACCCAACCAACACTATAGACACACCTACAGAAAAAGTCTTTCCCTCCAGAAGCTAATCCATAAAATTGGAAGAAGTGACTGTTACACTAGATGCACAGATATCAGTGTAAAGACCAAAAAAAAAAAAATCATAAAAAAGAAACATAACACCTCCAAAGAAACACAGTAATTTTCCAGCAACAGAATTCAACAAAAAGCAAATCATAAAAACCTGAAAAATAATTTAAAATAATGACATTAAAGAAATTCAGTGAGATACAAGAGAATACAGATAAGTAATACAAAGAAATCAGACAAACAATTCATGTTCTGAATGAGAAATTCAACAAAAAGATAGATATCACAAAAACAAATCACACAAAAATCCTGGAACTGAAGAATTCATTGAATGAAATAAAAAATATAATTGAGAGCTCTGACAATAGACTAACTCAAGCTGAAGTTTTTTAAAAAGAAGATTTAAAAAGAAAGAAAGAAAGAAAGAAAGCTTACGTGACAAATAGAAAATTATAAAGCAACCAACTATTCAAATTTTTGGAGTTTCAGAAAAGGAAGCAGGCAAAAACATATACAACTTATTTAATGATATAATAGCCTAAAACTTCTCCAGACTTGCAAGACAACTGGACACCTGGATACAAGAGGTTCAAAGGTTCGTAAATAAATTTAACCCAAAAAATTCTTCTCCGAGGCACATTATAGTCAAACTATGAAAAGTCATAGACAAAGAGAATTCTAAAAACAGCCAGAGAAAAGCATCAAGCAACATATAAGGAAATCCCCACAGAGTAACAACAGATTTCTCAGCAGAAACCTTACAGGACAGTAGAAAATGGTAAGGATGATATATTCAAAGTGCTGAAAGCGGTGGGGGGAGGGGGGAAAAAAAATCTGTCAACCAAGAATACTATACCCAGCAAAGCTACTTTTCAAAAATGTAGGGAGAAATAAATGAGAGAATTCATCACCAGTAGACTGCCCCTATAAGAAATGCTTAAGGGAGTCCTACATCTTGAGGCAAAAGCATGATATCTACCACCATTAAAACACAAAACAATCTAAAACTTGTTGGTAGAGCAGACACATAAATAAAAGAAAGGACTCAAATGTTAAAACTACAAAAACTACCAAACTGCAATGATAAACAGTAACAGAAGAGAGGAAGACAAGATATACAAAACAACCAGAAAACAATTAACAGAATGACAAGAGTAAGTCCTCACCTATCAATAATAATCCTGAATATAAACAAATTAAATTTCCCACCTAAAAGATATGGACTGGCTAACTGAATTTTAATGACCCACCTATATGCTGCCTACAAGAAACTCATTTCACCTATAAAGAGATAGAGACTGAAAGTGAAGAAACGGAAAAAGATATCCTATGCAAACAGAAATCTAAAATGAACAGGAGTAGCTATACCTATGTCCGATAAAACAGACTTTAAGTCAAAAACTGCAAAGAGGCTAGCCACAGTGGCTCACACCTGTAATCCCAGCACTTTGGGAGGATGAGGAGGGTGGATCCCTTGGGCCCAGGAGTTCAAGACCAGCATGGGCAATATGGCAAAACACCATATCTACAAAAAACACAAAATATTATCTGGGCATGGTGGTGTGTGCCTGTAGTCCTAACTATTTGGGAGACCAAGGTGGGAGAATCACCTGAACCCAGAAAGTGGAGGCTGCAATGAGCCATGATTGTGCCACTGAACTTCAGCCTAGGTGACAGAGTGAAAAAAAGAAAAAAAAAAAAACACCTACAGAAAGAGACAAAGAAGTTTTTTACATAATAATAAAAGGATCAATTCAGCAAAAGGATATAACAATTCTAAATATATATGCCCCCAACAGTGGAGCACTCAGCTCTATAAAGCAAATATTATTAAATCTAAAGGGAGAGACGGACTCCAATACAATCATAGTTGGGGACTTTAGCACCCCACTTTCAGCATTAGACCAGATCATCTAAACAGAAAATCAACCAAAAAAAGTTGGATTTAAACTGCACTTTAGGCCAAATGTACCTAACAGATATTAACAGAACGTTTTATTCAACAGCTGCAAAATGCTCATTCTTCTCATTAGTACATGGAATATTCTCCAGGATTTACCATATATTAGGTAACAAAGCAAATCTCCACACATTTTTTAACATTAAAACCATATCAAGTATCTTCTCAGAACACAATGGAATAAACTAGAAATCAATTACAAAAGGAATATTGGAAACTGTAAAAATGCACGGAAATAAAACATCATGCTCTTAAACTATCATTGGGTAGACGAAGAAATTAAGAAGGAAAACTTTAAGTTTCTTGAAACAAATAAAAATGGAAATGCAACATACAAAAATCTATGAGATACAGAGAACTTCATAGCAATAAACACTTACATCCAAAAGGTAGAAAGACTATAAATGGACAGCCTAACAATGTACCTCAAGGAAGTAGAAAAGCAAGAACAAATCAAAACCAAAATGACTAGATACAGACCAGGTGCAGTGGCTCACACCTGTAATCCCAACACTTTGAGAGACCGAGGCGGGTAGATCACCTGAGATCAGGAGTTCAAGACCGGCCTGGCCAACATGGTGAAACCCTGTCTCTACTAAAAATACAAAAATTGGCCGGGCATGGTGTTGCATGCCTGTAATCCCAGCTACTGAGGAGGCTGAGGCAGGAGAATCACTTGAACCCTGGAGGCAGAGGTTGCAGTGAGCCAAGATCACGCCACTACACTCCAGCCTGGGTGACAGAGTGACTCCATCTCAAAAAAAAAAAAAAAAAAAAAAGATACTAGAAATGAAGAAACAAAGATCAGAGAACTAAATTAAACAGTGACTTAAAAAATACAAAGAATTAATAAAATGAAAAGTTGGTGTTTTCAAAAGACAAAATCAATACACTGCTAGCTCAACTAACCAAGAAAAGAAGAAAGACTCAAATAAATAAAATCAGAAATGAAAAAGAAGGCATTACAATTGATACTACAGAAATAAAAATAATCATTAGAGACTATTATGAACAACTATACATTAAGAAACTGCAATACTCAGAGAAAAAGTAGATACATTCTTAGATACATACAACCTACCTAGATTGAACCAGGAAGAAATAGAAAATCTGAACACACCAATAACAAGTAACAAAATTCAAACAGTAATAACAAGTCTCTCAACAACAACAAAAAAGCCCAGGACCAGATGGCATTACTGGCAAAGTCCACCAAACTTATGCTGGTGAGGATGAAGAGAAAAGGGAACTATTATACATTTTTGGTGGGGATGTAAACTAGTATTAATGCAACCACTATGGAAAACCATATTGAGAGTTCTCAAAAAACTAAAAATAGCTGAAATACAGGTGTGTGGTGGCTCACACCTGTAATCTTAACACTAGAGGGCTGAGGCAGGAGGATTGCTTGAGCACAGGAGTTTGAGACCAGCCTGGGCAACAGAGTGAGACCTCATCTGTATAAAAAGTTTTAAAAAATTAGCCAGGCATGGTGGCACGTGCCTGTAGTCCCAGCTATTCAGGAGGCTGAGGAGGGAGGATCCCTTGAGCCTGGGATGTCAAGGCTGCAGTAAGCCATGACTGTGCCACTGCACTCCAACCTGGGAGACAGAGCGAGACCCTGTCTCAGTTAAAAAAAAAACACACACACACACACACATTAAAAATAGAACTACCATATGACCCAGCAGTCCTACTACTGGGTATATGTAAAGGAAAAGAAATCAGAATTTCAAAGGGATGCGTGCACTCACAGGTTTATCACAGCACTATTCATAATTACAAAAATATGGAACCAACCAAAGTGTTCATCAATGGATGAATGAATAAAGAAAATGTGGTGTATATATACAAAATGGAATGCTATTCAGACACTAAAAAGAATGAAACCCTGTCATTTGCAGAAACACAGATGGAACTAGAGGTCATTGTGTAAAATGAAACAAGCCAGGCACAGAAAGACAAATACTGCATGTTCCCATTCATATGTGGTAGCTTAAAAAGTTGATATTGTAAAGGTAGAGAGTAGAATGACAGAGGCCGGGTGCAGTGGTTCACACCTGTAATTCCAGCACTTTGGGGCTGAGGCAGGTGGATCACTTGAGTTCAGGAGTTCGAGATCAGCCTGGCCAACATGGCGAAACCCCACCTTTACCAAAAATACAAAAATTAGTCAGGTGTGGTGGCGCGGACCTTGTAGTCCCAGCTACTCAGGAGGCTGAGGCAGAAGAATTGCTTGAACCCAGGAGGTGGAGGTTGCAGTGAGCAGAGATCACGCCACTGCACTCCAACCTGGGTGACAGAGCAAGACTCCATCTCAAAAAAAAAAGAAAAGAAAAAAAAAGAGAGAGTAGATTTATAGACACTAGAGGCTGAGAAATGTGAATGAGTAGGGAGAGGAATGCAAAGAGGTAGGTAATGGGTACAAACATACAGTTAGATAAAAGGTATACGTTCTATTGGTCAACAGCAGAGTAGAGTGATTATAGTTAACAACAATGTATGTTTCCCAGTAACTGGAAGAGAGAACTAGAATTGTTCCCAACACATAGAAATGATAACTACTCAATATATAGACACCTCAAATACCCTGACTTGATCATTACACATTCTATATGTGTAACAAAATATCACATGTACCCCATAAATATGTAAAATATTATGTGTCAATAAAAAAGGGAAATATAAGTAAAGGTTGGCTATTATACTATTTTAAAAAAGAAAAAAGACATTAAGTTACTAAAAAGACAAAAACTTACGTAACTTGCCCAATATACAGCTCATGAGTAGCAGATGCAGGATTTTAACTGAGGACTATCTAACTACAAAGCTGGTGTTGTTTCCAATCTATTAACTGGAAAAAGTTCACAGAAGGAACACTTTGTGGGACAGGGTAAGGAATGGTCTTTCCATTTCCACTGACTTTAAATACCTTAGTAGACGGAACACCTTTTTCTCTTTGCATGTGCTCATTTTTCTGACTTAAATGTGTGCCAATAAACATATGGGTGATGCTAAAGATAAACCAACACTACTGATTTCCATTGCTACCTTCAAATATTGTCATTCACAGTTTGTGAGGGGTGGGACCACTCTCTGTGGATTGCTGCGGGGGTGGCCAACTGTTTGCATTCTGTTTATCATTGCTTTTCATGAGTCATAGAGAGTTGTGCATTATTCATAAACTTTAGATTTGAATAAAGTTCCCTATGCAAATTCTGCTCACTGGAGGCTCCAATCCAGGATTGAAATAAATAGCAGCAGATAATGAAGTAGATAGCCCAACTTGTGCTTTCAATCTGTGTGAACTAATGCCCAGAGAACCAGAGAGAGGTTGGGAGAGTGGGTTTTTACTCAGAGTCCTGTCATGCATATTATAAAATGAAAATTGGAATATTGATAGATACATGACAAAACTGAAATAATCCATTAGGCATCTGAAAATTCCAATAGCCTTTAAACTAAAAAAATAAAAAGGAAAACAATCTCACGCAGGTGTTAGGAGTTAGAGCTGTTCCAACCAAAACATGAGCTAGCAAAAATCTGTCTTAAAGTTGTCAACCTCCCATTCTTCCTCCCTTTATTCCTAAGTGGTGCTCTCACCACCTCCTATTCCTCAAATATTTAGATTAAGTTATCTCTCACCATTTACTAATCCATTCATTCTTCCTTCAAACCGAGGTACAAATGACTAATAGTAACATAAGAACTAGTCTTTCCACAGGCATTTACATTGAAACTAAATCAATGTCTTAAGTAAAGGGATTATGTTTTGTAGTGGACATCTGCCATTTGTAGTTGCCCAAAATCTTTTTAATATCTCATACAAAGAAATGTATTCTGCTATATATTAAAGAGTAGGTAACATATTGTGATGGTTAATTCTATACGTCAACTTGATTGTCCACAGAGTGCCCAGATATTTGGTTAAATATCTTGGTGTGTCCTTGGTTAAATATTTTGGTTAAAAATTGGTTAAATATTCTTGGTGTGTCTGTTGAGGGTGTTTCTGCATGGCATTAATATCTGAGTATGTACACTGAGTAAAGCAGATTCCCTTCGCCCTAGTGTGAGTGGACCTCATCCTATCCACTGAAAGCTTGAATAGACTAAAAGACTAAAGACTGTGTAAGAAAGTATTCTTTCTTTTTACCTATATTCAAGTGGGAGCACTGGTCTTTGCCAGCCTTCAGACTTAAACTGTAATATACCTTTTCTTCTCCTGAGTATCCAGCTTTTGGGACATCTCAGCCTCCATAGTCACATAAACCAATTCCTGATAGTAAATCAAATCTCTCATTAGATAGATGGAGATATATATATATATATTTTGTTTGTTTGTTTGTTTTGTTTTTTGAGACAGAGTTTCACTCTTGTTGCCCAGGCTGGAGTGCAATGGGGTGATCTTGGCTCACCGCAACCTCCGCCTCCCAGGTTCAAGTAATTCTCCTGCGTCAGCCTGCTGAGTAGCTGGGATTACAGGCATACACCATCACGCCCGGCTAATTTTGTATTTTTTAGTAGAGACGGGGTTTCTCCATGTTGGTCAGGCTGGTCTCGAACTCCCAACCTCAGGTGATCCGCCCACCTCAGCCTCCCAAAGTGCTGGGATTATAGGTGTGAGCAATCGCGCCTGGCCTTATAAATATATATTTTATTGGTTCTATTTCTCTGGAGAACCCAGACTAATATATATATTCATTATAAAAGACTAGAAAGTAATGAATACCTGTGGGCCTACCACCCAACCCAAGAAATAGCTTACTATTGCTCTCCCTTTTTCTATTCTCTAGCCTTTTTACCAGATGCCCAAAAATATCTTGAACACCTTCTTAACACTTTGAAAGTGTCCCACTTTGTTGATCTTGCCTTTTCAAAAACAAATTTTTAAAAACTGTACTTCCCAGCATTTCTTGTGCTAAGGTGCCAGTAGGTGATGGAGATTTCACTGAACAGATGCACCTATATTAGACATATTCAGAACCAAGTGATATGGAGAAAAGGCAGGGCATGGGGCGCCCATATTTCTGGCACAGACTGGAACTGGCAGCTATGTTGGCCTCCTGATCATAGCAGATGCTGTAACTCCCTTGGAAAGCCATTTTAGAATGTTGAAATGCACACTGGGGTGCATTATTCCTGAAGGTTCACCTAGAGTCTATTTCTTCAGCCTTCATAATGTTTCTTTAATAATTTATCCCTTAATAAATTCCTTCATGCCTAAGGTAACCAGAGTAAATTCATTGACTGCAATTAAGGAACTCTGACCAATTAAGAAAACTATACCAGAAGTGATTGCAAACAATAGATTTCAAAAACATGAAAAACTTGGATTGGTTATCTGACCTGATTGGGTTTGAAGTGAGTGAGCGGGTACCATTAAGTGATTGGACACTAGTAATTATACGAGGTGGTAAAACAGCTTCTTAAATGACTACCTGTGATCATTTGGAATAAAATGCCTTCTGAAGCCAAGGTTTGGCTTTCCTTTTGATTGTTGCAATATACCACTATGTGGGGCAAAGGAATACAGGAAGTATGGGTTAGGATAGCTGACTTTATTAGCATCAATGAGCTTTAAAAAAGAACAAGGCGGCCGGGCGCGGTGGCTCATGCCTGTAATCCCAACACTTTGGGAGGCCGAGGCAGGCAGATCACTTGAGTCTGGGAGTTTGAGACCAGCCGGGGCAACATGGTAAGACCCTGTGGCCCACATCTGCAGTCCCAGCTATTAACACTTAGGAGGGTGAGGTGTGAGGATGGCTTGAGTCCAGGAAGTAGAGATTACAGTGAGCTGAGATCGTGCAATCATACTCCAACCTGGGTGACAGAGCAAGACCCTGTCTCAAACAAAAAAAAAGAAGGAAAAGTAAAAGGCCAAAGAATTAAAACTCACAGATCAAGGGATTGTTAGGGAAGGGAATGTCAGAGTTTCTAGGACTCCTCTTAAAGAACTTTTCTCTCTTATGGCCAAAGGGCTGTCATGGCCAAAGAGCAAACGCAGAGTCAAATCTGGCCAGTTACTGAATTTCAACACAGGCTGAATTCATGGTCCTCGCTACATCTCACACGTGAAAGGGCACTGGGAAAGAATGGGACCAAAGAATTGGAATGAGAGCATTTAGGAGGAACCGGATTATTCAGCACACTCAAACACTATTACACCTCCCTTACCAAAGGAAGGAGCCCCTCCTCCCCAATCTGAAGATGTTGGTTAAAGATCTTATAACAGGGGCGTCTAATCTTTTAGCTTCCCTGGGCCACATTGGAAGAAGCAGCATTGTCTTGGGCCACACATAAAATACACTAACACTAATGATATCTGATAAGCTTTAAAAAAAAAAAAAAAAATCACAAAAGGCCAGGCGTAGTGGCTCACCCTTGTAATCCCAGCAGTTTGAAAGGCCGAGGCAGGTGGATCATGAGGTCAGGAGTTTGAGACCAGCATGGCCAACACAGTGAAACCTCATCTCTACTAAAAATACAACAGTTAGCTGGGAGTGGTGGTGCATGCCTGTAATCCCAGCCACTCGGGAGGCTGAGGCAAGAGAATCTCTTGAACCCGGGAGGCAGAGGTTGCAGTGAGCCAAGATCGTGCCACTGCACTCCAGCCTGGGCAACAAAGCTAGACTTCATCAAAAAAAAAAGAAAGAAAGGAAGGAAGAAAAAAAATTCACACAAAAAATCTCATAATATTTTTAGAAAGTTTATACAAATTTGTGTTGTGCCACACTTATCAAAGCCATCCAGGTCTGCATGCAGCCTGCAGGCTGCAAGTTGGACAAGCTTGCCTTACAATGACCTCACCTGAGAGAGTTACTTCCTACAGGAATTCATACCCTAAACCTATGACCTTTTATTTCCTCCACATTCATAACTAGTTCCAGATTCCAACATGCCCATAAAGGCCAATTTTAAAATTCAAACCTAGAAGGAAAAGATTCATACACCAGAAGAATTGTAAGATTTTGCTAATTAATATTTGCAAAAACCTGGAGAATATACTGAATTTCTACCAAAAACATAATTTTATAGCACAAGTTATTGACATAGATAAACTAACCAGAGGTTCTGGATTCATTCTACATAGCTTGAGCCAATAGTTAACTTGGCTGCTTGACTGAAACCTGGACTCCACTGTGGCCTATTGCTGAAAGAAGTTGAAATGCCAAGACTAGAGGCTTATAGTGATAAGAATGTTGAAATAAATGTATCATATACAACATCTCACATATACCCAAAGTAAGCCTATAGAATACTGCCTTTTCCAAGTTACCAAGAAAAACACTGATGAGGTGAGAACAAGAATCCTTGAATAATGCTTTGATGAATTTATTCTGTACTCTGGAGATGAAGGTGGGAGATACTGCTATTGGAATTAATTCCCTGTTTTCAGTGGAGTTTATGGGTTCCCAGAGGGGCAGACACCAAATAGCAGGATTTAACTGCCAGAAACCTAGTAGCTATGATTATTATAATAGCAAAATAACTTGACTTGCAGGGATCTTTTGGTGGTAGCTAATTGATCATGGTATGCCTAAAAATGAACTAGATGAGCAGCCTACAAAGGACATAGGTCAGCTCTGTCTGACCTATGAAAAAATTATAGGCCTAGTGAATCTAGAATTAAATCATTATACTTGGCTTCCATTATCACTAGAGAGTCCAATACCCACACTCTCAATTCAGTGAATGAAAGGGAGGACCTTTGAGGAAGGACATAACAAGAACCTATGAAAATCTTCCTCTACCTCTTCCCCAAAAGGACCAGCAACCATCCACCAAGGTAACTGTGTACTAGAGAAAGAGAAATATTTATACCTTTCACAAATTATTGAACATGGCTTTGAACTTGTACTAATCCCTGGGAACCTAGAATATCACTGTTTCCCCTACTCAGAACAGGGCTTTATTTGTGGGAATCCAGTAATAGAGAGTTTGAGTCTAAGTCCACCTCATGATGGGTACAGAGTTTCTGTGAATCCAACCTCTTGTTATTTCTCCCATTTCCTAATTTATAGTTTGAATGGACAAACCCAGGAAATAGCAGAATCCTCAAATTGGCTTCCTGACCCAAAGTAAGCACTACTGGGACTGCCCCTTCCTAACAAAATAGTAAACCGAAAGCAACATTACACTTTTAGGAGAATTCTAGATATTAGTAACCTTATCAAAACTGCAGCCCTAAAGACTTGACCAAAAAAACTGTTAGAATTATTAAATGAATTCAGCAAAGTTGTAGGATACTAAATCAAATACAAAAATCACTAACATTTCTATATACTAACAAACTCTCCAAAAAAATTTTAATCTCATTTACAATAGCTACAAAAACATATGATATACTTAGGAATGAATTTAACCAAGGAGATGAAAGATATATATACTGAAATCTATGAAACACTGATGAAAAAAATTGAAGGAGACAAAAATAAATGGAAAGATATTCCATGTTTATGGATTAGAATAATTGACATTATTAAAATGTCCATACTACCTGAAGTGACCTACAAATTCAGTGCAATCACTGTCAAAATTCCAATGACATTTTCCCAGAAATAGGGGAAAAAAGGTCCTAAAATTTGTAGGGAACCATAAAAGATTCAGAATAGTCAAAGAAATTTTGAGAAAAATAAACAACACTGAAGGCATCATGTTGCCTGCTTCAAAATTGACTGTAAACTTATAAAACTCAAAACAGCATGGTACTGGCATAAAAACAGACACATAGACCAATGAAACAGAATAGAGAGCCCAGAAATAAATCCACATTTTTATAGTCAATTGACTTTTGACAAAGATGCCAAGAACACATAATGAGGAAAGGGCAGTCTTTTCAATAAATAGTGTTGAGAAAACTGGATGTCAACATGCAGAAGAATGAAACTAGACCCTTATCTCACACCATATATAAAACTAAACTCAAAAGGAATTAAAGACTTAAATGTAAGACTTGAAACTCTAAAACTACTAGAAAAAAATATAAGAGAAAAGCTCAATGGCATTGGTCTGGGCAAAGACTTTTTGGATATGACCTGCAAAAGCACAGACAATAAAAGAAAACATAGACAAGTGAGATTACATCAAACTAAAAAGCTTCTATATTGCAAAGGAAACAATCAACAGAGTAAAGAGACAACCTATGGAATGGGAGAAAATATTTGCAAACTATACATCTCATAAAGGGTTAATATTTGAACTATATAAGGAGCTCAACTCAATAGTAAGAACACAAATAACCTGGTTTTTAAATGGTCAAAGGACCTGAATAGATATTTCCCAAAAGAAGATATACAAATGGCCAACAGGTATATTTTAAAATGTTCAACATCCGTAATCATCAAAGAAATGCAAATTAAAACCACAGTAAGATATCACCTCACATATGTTAGAGTGTATATTATCAAAAAGATTAAAGATAAGAAGTGTTGGTGACGATGTGGAGAA
The DNA here is from genome assembly GCF_003255815.1 of Theropithecus gelada. NCBI lineage: Eukaryota > Metazoa > Chordata > Mammalia > Primates > Cercopithecidae > Theropithecus > Theropithecus gelada. The sequence continues at coordinate 59,961,157 of NC_037681.1, read as the reverse complement.
AAGGAAATCCTTTCATACTATTGTTGGAAATGTAAATTAGTAGAGCCATTATAGAAAATACTATTGAGGTTCCTCAAAATAAAAAGTGAACCACCATATGACCCAGCATTCCCACTACTGAGTATATATCTAAAGGAAACGAAATCAGGATGTCAAAGAGATATCTGGACTCCCATGCTCGTTGCAGCCTTATTCACAATAGCCAATACATAGAAACAACCTAAGTGTCCATGTGCAGATGAATGGATAAAGAAAATGTAGTATATATACACAATGAAATACCACTCAACCTTTAAAAAGAAGGAAATCCTGTCATTTGCAAAAACATGGATGAACCTAGAAGACATTATGTTCAGTGAAATAAGCCAGGAACTTAAAAAAAAAAATACTGAATGATCTTACCTATATATTTGTGGAACCTAAAAATATTGAACTCATAGAAGCAGAGTAGAATGATGGCTACCAGGCACTGGGGGTTAGGGGAGCTGGGGAGATGTTGGTCAAAGGATACAAAATTTCAGTTAGATAGGAAGTATAAATTCAAGGGATCTATTGTACATCATGGTGACTATAGTTAATAATGATATATTGTATACTTGAAAATTGCTACAAGAGTGGATTTTAAGTGCTCTCACCACAAAAAAGATAACATATCAGATAATACATATGCTAATTAGCTTGATTTACCTCATTCCATTATATATATATCAAAACATCATGTTGTATGCCATAAATATGTATAACTTTTGTCAATTAAAGAAATAAAATTTTAAAAACTGAAAACTGCAGAAGTGGTGATTTCCATTACATCTCCATTTAACTCACCTGCTTAACATGTGCAAGGAACAGATGGATTTTATGGATTATCAAAAATCTTAATTAGTAACTTCAATTGCTGCTACTGTTCTGAACATTGTCTCTACTGGAGACACCAGTCTGGCCATCTAGTATGCAGTTATGCTTACAACTGTTTTTTTCTCTGTACTAATAAGCCTAAAACACCATAAGCAATTTGCTTTCACCTGGCAGGAACAGCATCTTCGTGTCCTGCTTCTGAACTGCGTCAATTCCCTGTACTTCTTTTGTATGTGAGGCAAGATGAACTTCTATCAGGTATAAGTACTATTTTTCCAGATCCCCTGTACTAATAGCTAAATAAAATTCCTAACAGAAATAGGGACCACCTCAAAATTCACAGTCAATGAATGTGGAATGGAGGAGTTGGGGATATTTGGGCCTTTTCTGTTAATAAATGCCCAAGGACAAGAATTTAGAGTCATTCTTTTTTCTCAAGGGCTATTAGAAACACTACCTTAATTGAAATAGCCCACATGCTGCTGGATCACCTGCAGTCAATTTAGTAGATCAACCAAACATTCTTCAAAGTTTTAAAAAAAATCCATCAAAGTGACGGTTAGGTTGAATGACAAAGTTGTTCTATGGAACTGACAAGTCAATTCTAACCAATAGCACTGAATAGATTTAGTCTGAGACTCAACTGTCTTTGATTAAAAAAATGTCCTCATTCTTACCATACAATAGCAGTTTTTAAAGTTTGTTTTATTATTAATGTTGCCAGAGCCGCAGACCTATTCCTTTTCTCTTGGTTCTGGAACTAATACTGAATTTGCTAGTTTGACTGAAAGCTTAAGCTCTCTACACCTCTGTAGTGAAAAAATAATAACACTAACCTCACAATAAATTCCATCAGGAGAGGAGTTATAAAGATGAATGAGGCCATCTTGGGCCAATTTCCTGTCTTATGTAAATATAAGACAAAGTTAAAGTCATACAGGATTAGAACGATAGGCACTGTTTTTTGGATTCCCAGAAGAAAGCCACTTTATCAGCATAAACTTGGCACAATTTTGAAACATAATAGCATTTATCTTATCAGCCCATTGACTTGCTGTAGTAAGTGGTGATATTTTCCTTATTATTTTATGCCCAGAGCCACAGAAGATCAATGTTACAAGTTAAGCAAACAGTGCAATATTTACAGCTTCCTCTGTTGGTGAATGTTAAAGTTCTTTCCTAGGGCCCAGCTTCCTGAGGACCACAGGACAAGGTCACACACGTGCTATGGAGGACAGGACAGTCAGAGCACTTTCCGTAATGTTTCGTCCACAGATTAATGTCTGTGTCCCAAAGCAGGAAAGACAAGGAAAAGCTGCCGTCTGTCATTAGGAGCAGAGGTATATCGTGATGAACCAATTTGCAGAATATATTGTTTACAAGTAAGAAAGATGATCTGTACCCAGCTCTGGGCCAGAAACAAGCATTGATATTATGGATGAGAAGGCAGTAGTGAAATATCCCTTCCAAAGGGACCTGCTGGTTTCTGGATTTTCAAAATATCACCTCCACGAAGGAATCCTGGTGAGGATGTCAGCTACATGCTGGAGACTGCAAGAGCAACCAGGCCCTTGAGAAGCTTTCGTTTTCACTTTTTTTTTTTTTTTTTTTTTTTTCCCCTGAGACGGGGTCTCACTCTGTCACTCAGGCTGGAGTGCAGGAGCATGATCATGGCTCACTGCAGCCTCCACCTCCCAGGGTGCAAGCGCTCCTCTCGCCTCAGCTTCCTGAATAGCTGGGACTACAGGCATGCGCCACCATGCCTGGCTAATTTTTGTATTTTTTGTAGAAATGGGGTTTCGCTATGTTGCCCAGGCTGGTCCCAAACTCCTAGGCTCAAGTGATCTGCCCACGTCAGCCTCCCAAAGTACCAGGGTTACAGGCATGAGCCACCGCACCCGGCCAGAGTTTTATTTCTATGGCATCAGGGGAAAAGGGGAACTAATCCTTAGGTGATGCTGGAAGCTGAGTTCCATGGGTCACTGAAAGTCAACTGTCACACACACCTGAACATATACCATGGATCAGAAACTGGACTATGGTGGAAGATACACATGGGGTAAGACAAGCAGTTCACAAGGAATTCAAAGTTCAGCAGAGAAGACAAATACACAAGCCAGCCATTAGCAGATAAGGATTTGCAGTCCCCACCTTTCCCCCAATATAGTAAATGCTATCTTTCCCTGCTGACATAGTAAATGCTATCTTTCCCTGCCTGTTGGTCCCTCCCTGGCCATCAGGGAGAGACCTAAGGAGGGGGCCTGCTATGCAGAGAGATTGGGCAGATGTACCAAGAAGTAGAGGAAGGGGAGAGAAAAGACGGAAGAGTAGGAGTAGGAAAGGCTCCAGGAAACTGTGATTGGAGAGATTTGGAGAGAAGAGAAGAAAGGGGTTTCAAGAAATGTTGCTGGGCATTCCAGTCTCGATTCCTTCTAAAATTGTTTTGCAGCTGCAAAGGTTGGGCTTCCTTTTCAGTACTTTGTGCTACTTCAATTGTTCCTTTTTATCGTCTCTTTGTAGAGACTGGACCAGGTGGGACCTCAGAAGCAGAACTCAGCTTTCCCAATGTGTGGGCAGATTACTCACATCACTCAGCTGTGATTAAAATCAACCCACTAGATTTGAGCCCAAGTACAAAGAATGGAGGTTAAGCAGGCTCAAGTCATAGTGGTTATTTATGTAAAAATGAAAAGCCGAACAAACATTGGGAAGGCAATGCCATAATCGATGTTATCACATATGGGAGAATGTGCAGTGAGGGAGGCATTGTGCCAGCCAGAAAACCAGTCTGGGCAGTAAAGCAGCTTCCCAAACTTCAACCAAATATGACCACCTGGAGAACTGGGTAAAGTGCAGTGTGGCTACTATTTAAAAAAATTGTTTTAACAGAAAATAACAAGTGTCAGTGAGCACGTGGAGAAGTTGGAACCCTTGTGTAGTGTTGATGGGAATGTAAAATGGTGTAGTTGTTATTGAAAACAGAGTGGCAGTTCCTCAAAAACTTAAACATAGAATTAACACATGATTCCTCAATTCCATTTCCTGGTATACGCAAAAATTGAAAGCAGGGTCTCAAAGAGATATAACACCCATGTTTATTGCGGCACTATTCACAATAGCCAAGAGGTGGAGGCAACCCAAATGCACATCAACAGGTGAAGGGATAAACAAACTGTTGTATATACATATACTGGAATATCAGTCTTTACAAGGACGGAAATTCTGACACATGTTACAACGTGGATGAACCTTGAGGATATTGTGCTAAGTGGAATAAGTCAGCCACAAAAAGACAAATACTGTATTATTTCACTTACATAGGTCCCTGGAATAGTCAAATTTATAAAGACAAAGTAGAATGGTGGTTGCCAGGATCTGCAGGGAAAGGGACATGTTGTTTAATGGGTATAGAGTTTCACTTTTGCAACATGAAAAGTGTTCTGCAGATTGGTTGCACAATAATGTGAATGTGCTCAACATTAGTGAACTGTATACGTAAAATGCTTAAGATGGTAAACTTTGTTATGTGTGTTTTACCACCAGAAGGATTTTTAAAGCAGGTTCTGGTTTAGTAAATCTAGGATGGAGCTAAAGATCCTGCATTTCTAACCATGTGTCATCCCCGACCCCTATTGACTTCAAAAGGGACCATGTATGAGAGGCCAATGAGTTAGACCTAGAGCCAGTGAACAAGACAGAGGGTTTATTGAGAGGACTTACGTATGGGGTGGTCCAGTGGTAGCAGGCTGGACAGGAGAACTGCTACTGTTTGTAAAGAATGCAGCTTGTGTCGCGTTTTCACTCAGCACTTTTTCCTTAGCAACCTCCACTTGGCAACCTTCATTTAACCAAAAACAAAGGGCCTCAATCCCCTGTATGGCCTGCATTCCACGGGATGGGCTAGGGGCTCAGATGTTCCTCATATATAAGGAATGAATCTCCAGGTTGGTCACTTCCGGATTCCTGAGCGCGGAACTCCTAACACACATTCTTCTTAGTCAGTAGGGTCATTCTCATGGTATGCTTAAGTTAGCCTATTGTTATCCAGTGCATCCATCATACATCATGTTTGCCTTATCCTTTCCTGTCGACATATCAGAATCATCTAAGGGATGTTTTTAAAATTCTGTAGCCCAGGCTACACCCTAGACCCACTTAATCACAGTCTCTGGGGTGGGGCCCAGACATGGGTGGCTTTTGAAGCTCCCCAGATGGTTCCAATGTGTAGAGAAGTTTGGAAACCACTGTTATCCACTGAATTGGTTTTCACAGGTTGAATCCATCTCACTTTATTCAAATAAAGAACTAACTGAACAATCCAGAACAGGGTTCTTGATCAAAGTCGCACTTTAGAATCACCTGATAGAGCATTTAAAATACCTGTGTTTTGGCTCCGCTACTTCCCACCACCCAAGATATTTTAATTTAATTGATCTGGAGAAAGGCTCAAGAAGAGGGTAGTTTTTACAGCTTCTCAGGCAGTTCTAACGGAAAACTAATGTTTGAGATGTTTCCGTGTTAACTGAGACCTTCTGCTCGGTCTACCTCTCTGCTCTCTGATGCTAGCCTGCATTCTCAGACTCTGCCCTGTCCCCTTCCCTGTCCTCTGTATTAGTCCCAGCATCCCACACTCTGAGGTTGGTTTGATTACACAAGTAGTGAGGAGTGGCTGATGATTAAAGAAGCACAATCCCATTTAATCAAGTGTATCTGGCAGGTACTAAATGCTCTCAGAAATCACAGATTTGATACTTTTGTGCCAATTAGCTTCATGCACACAAAAGTCTAATCTGTGGTCACAAAACACACAGTTTACTTAAGCCTTATGTGTCATTCATTACCAAAGAAGTCAGAAAAAGGGAGATGGGTTCATACAACCTGTCCTACAGTGAGGGTGGAGTATGCAGGGAATTTTTAGACTATATACCCTAATTGTGCTTTATTCATTCAGTCATTTTAAAATGTACATTTGTTGAGAGCCTACCAGGCACAGTTTAAGGTGCTTGAAGCATGCACTCCCTCAGCTGTGAAAGTTGCCCTTTCCCAGATCAGCTTTAAAATCTAAAGACTTCACATGAAAATGGTTAAGGTGGTAAATTTCATGTTATGTGTTCTTTACCACAATGAAAATTAAACCGTACAAAAAGAAAAAATCGAAAGATTTGTACCTTAGATGTGACACAAGGAATGCATTCACATTATTGTCTGGATACGCTTTGGGATGGTCAAAAACATGTTAAGCATATTTACCAAGTCACTTTATTAGATACGAGAAAATTATGGGAGCCATTGCATAATATGTGGGCTTAATAATAGCACTACAAGGCAGAGCTTCAGCATTCCGGCAGCATATTAAGCCATCTCTAATGTTCGACCTACAGGTTTATGCAACCTCTGGGGCACAGTGTCACGTGGGGCTGAAAAGAAAACACACTTTATAAACATTGATTGCTTCTTGCTACATCTTGCTAATGTAATCTGTGTTGCAGATTAGAATTAGCATAATACTATATGGGTAATGCCAGACAAAAATGGCCTGAGCCACAGTGCTGTTTTTGGATTTGGTTTTATTCTTCAGGAAGTCACTTTAAGAAGAGCATAGCAAGACTTAGTGTTTTCCTGCCAAGGTTGTAAGGGAGGACAACTTCTCTGCCCTTTCCTTGTTCCAAGAATAAATTGTGAGTAATAGGCTACAGCACTGCATCGTGTATGAATTCTCCTGGTCAAAGAACATTTAACAGAATTGTGTTAGGTCACGGGCTTGGTTTTGGTTTTGTTTTTTAGTTCCATTTGACCTTTCAGATCAAAACTGTGACTAACCACAATGTGTGGGACAATTACATTATGGTGTGCTATTTGTAAAGAACCTGAACTGCGGCCTTTCTAGACATATGTGCTTGCACCCACCTATACCTCTGTACAACTCTTCTAAGTACCAATTTTCTGCTGATTGCATGTTGGTCTCTCACATCTGCCATATTTTACTCTAAATCTCTTGCAGGCAGAGGCTTTGCCTGTTTAGTAGGATATATTTCATGCCTATTGAACTGTTGGACTTCTAATAGCTCTTTCATTATTGTTTACTCACCTCCTTTAACATTGCTTACCGAGGCTGGGTGCTTGGTGGCTCATGCCGATAATCCCAGCACTTTGGGAGGCTGGGGGGGACCGATCACTTGAGGTCAGGAGTTGAAGACCACCCTGGCCAACATGGTGAAGCCCCATCTCGTATAAAAATACAAAAATTAGCCGGGTGTGGTGGCATACACCTGTAATCCCAGTTACCTGGGAGGCAGAGGTTGCAGTGAGCCAAGATCACCCCACTGCACTCCAGTCTGGGCAACAGAGCCCAACTCCACCAAAAAAAAAAAAAAAAAAAAAATTGCTTACCGAGAACTAGGGAAAAGGCACCACTGATCCTCCAATCAACCTTGAATCCAGGGGCATCCTGGAAGGAAGGAATCCCTGCTGGGTGGGTAAGCTAGATGCTTGGGTTGTGTCTGCAGCCTTCAGTTTGGTCTAAATGTCTGAACTCTAACCCTCTTAGACTCATCAGTCCCTATTACCCACACTCTGATGTCAACCTGACACTCTGGCCTGGGTCTCCATCTCACTCCTTCTGGACCACTTTACACCCAACCCTCTGTCTTTTACTTCCACCCACAATCCAGAACTGAAAAACACGTTTCCTGACTAGGATATTAGTTCTCATGTTCACTCAAAATTGAAAGGGGACCCTTGGCCAAAAGACTTAATTAAGCTCGCAATTTTTCTGATGGTAGAACTAAGAGATGAAGCTATGGTTTTGACTTTTCCCCATGGGAAGAAACAAGAATGTGGAGGTTGTTGTGCTATTGACTGATTCTGACTCTGACTCTGGAAAAACATTTTTCCCTATGAGATAGATTGGTGTCAACCACCAGTACTCTTTACTGATCTCATTTTCACATTTTCCTGATTTCAGATATTTTTATCATTGCGATTGCACTTCTCCAGGTTAATTGTAGAGAAAAGTGATGATTTTTTAAGTGCTTAACTCAAGGATGGTTCAAAATTGTAACTTGAAAGTACTTGAGATTAAGGCATATGGATTGCATCCTAATGAATGTGCAAGGGAACTTTATTTTGTATAACTAATATCTTTGTGTCTTTCCCAACTAGAATATCTTCATTCTTTCCTCTGAATAAGAAGATAATACTAGTTCATCATAAAAATGCAGGCAGCATAAGAACATATATAAGAAGTGAAGATTATCTATAATCCCACATCCAACAACTTCTGAGAATTTTTTTGATTGAGATATAGGTCACATACCATAAAATTCACTGTTTTAAAATGTGCAATTTGAGGGTTTTAGTATATTCACAAGACTGTGTGACTATCACCATGATCTAGTTCCAGAAATTTTTCATCATTCCAAAGAAACCCCCCTACCTATTAGCAGTTACTTCCCATCTCCCATCCCCAGAGTCCCTGGCAACCACTAATCTACCTTTTTTGTTTTGTTTTGTTTTGTTTTGTTTTTGAGATAGAGTCTTGCTCTGTTGCCTAGGCTGCAGTGCAGTGTCATGATCTTGGCTCATTGCAACCTCTACCTCCTGGGTTCAAGTGATTCTCCTGCCTCAGACTCCAGAGTAGCTGAGACTACAGGCACACACCACCATGCCTAGCTAATTTTTTTTTTTTTTTTAGTAGAGACAGGGTTTTACCATGTTGGCCAGGCTGGTCTCAAACTCCTGGCCTCAAGTGACCCACCTGCCTCAGCCTCCCAAAGTGCTGGAATTAAAGGCATGAGCCACCGCAACCAGCCTACTTTTCTGTCCCTATGGATTTGCCTATTCTGGACATTTCATAAAAATAAAGTCATACTATATGTGGTCTTTTGTGTCTGGCCTTTTTCACTTAGCTCTTTCATTTAAAGAGGCTTTCACCTCTTTCAGTGTTTTCAAGGCTCATCCATAACATAGTATGTAACACTACTTCGTTCCGTTGCATGCCTGAACAACATGCCATTGTGTGGATACACCACATTTTATTTATCCATTTGTCATTTGTTGAACATTTGAGTTGTTTCCACTTGGGGGCTATTATGAGTAATGCTGCAATGAACATTCATGTACAACATTTTTTGTGAACATATGTTTTCAAATCTCTTTGCCTAAGAATATTTTCATAGATAACATTTCTGACTGTTTTCTATGCATAGCTAGATTGACAGGTAAATATATTTTGATATGTTATCATTGCCAACTATTTGCTCCCCTCTCCTATAGGAGAATTAATGAAACCTTCAGTTGCCGAATGACTTTGAGTGCCTTCTGTGGGAAGAATATATATCCCTACTCTATCATCATGACCAACATGCGGCTTGCCTTGGCCAGTGGGCTGTGGTGGACGTCACATACACCCTGACAGACTGGAAGTTTAAAGAGCCATTATGTGTTTCTCTGAGTTCTCTTGCTCTTTCCCTCTGCTATGAGTAGGAGACAGCTTCCTCACTTTGGGTCCCAGAATAAGCAGACACAAGGAGCTGAAATGCAGATTACTATAGCCATTAACATATGTATAAAAGAGGAATATATATGAAAGAGGAATACATTATTATTATAAGCCACTGAGACTTGGGGGGGTCATGATTACTGTAGCAAAGCAGACTAATGCATAAATGAATTATTTATCACCTGCTTGTTCTGCCTAACAATATAGTGTGGACATCTTTACAGATGTAAGCATAAAACGGTGGTATTGCAGAAACTGAATTCCAGATAGATTAGGTGACTTGTTCCAGGTGACAGAATTAGTAAGAGAGACAAAAGTCAATTTTATATTCTTATTCTGATTTGCAATCCAGTTTTCTAATTAAAGCAAAGGAGGGGGTAATCTTGGACATTTTGGTGCTATTACAGGAGGTTTACGAAGACCCTCATGCTACTGCGTGATTGTTGGGCTGAAAATTCCAAACTCACTCATGCTGTACTAATGAGTTAATACTAATTGGAAAATTGTAGTAAGCTGAAATGTGTGTATTGTGCTTTCCACAAAAAAAGTATTTTAGAAGGAGTAGGGCACATCATAAGAGTTAATCCTTATTCTTTATCTCTGCAACCATTGGGTCTGGGATCACTACTGACAGTTAAGTACCTCGCTACTTTCAATCCATTTTGCAGGCCTTACCGAATTGCCAATCTGTTTTGCGTGATTTAACATAATTGCCTGCCTTTGCCCTGGAGGCTAGATGCTTAGCCTGCAAGGGCCACTGGTGGAAGGAAATCTTGGCCAGAATCTGCCCATGCTCCATCTGGTTTAAGGCAGTGTTTCCATCTCTTTTCCTATCTTACACTTATAAATAAATAACAGCCTTGTATAGCTAACTTTCAGAAAGAATGAATTTTGGTAAACCATCACTATTGTTTAAAAAAAAAAAAAAATAGCCAGCAGCTTACAAACTCCCATGGTTGCAGTCCTCACATGCTATCTTGATAACACTTACAGGTGATAAAATGGCCACTGGTGGTCTTCAGAAGCCTAGACCCAGTAGTCCAATACCGGAAGACTTTTCCTTCCTTGTTTATACTGAGTAGGCAAAACTCTGTTACAAATAACTGATTTCTATGCAATCATAGAGGTGAGAATAGTTAAGCAGTTTCTTTTATCAGTTTCTTCTTTTTTTCAGACCTATTTGCGCTTGCACACATAAACATACGGCATACTTGGAGAATACTACAAGTTGTTCACCTTTTTCACCAGATCAATGTTCTACTTCTTTTTGCATAGGCCTTTAGAGATCCTCTTAGTAGTAGACTAACCCCTCAATTTACAAGGAAGAAAAATAATACCCTTGGAACTGAAAGAGCATTTCCTAGGTCATAAAGTGAGTGGCAGAGCTGAGACTAGAACCCCATCTCCTGACTCCCCAGCCAGTGCTCTTTCCATTCCAAGCCACATCCTTAGCAAGTGTATAACCAAGATGGAATTTCTAAGACCTGTTCAAAACAGGACCAAGATGTCACCAACAAATCTTATAGAAAGTTGAACCACCATGGAAAGTGCCCTGTCAATGGGTATAAACCCTGGAAAGGACTAGGAGCAAAGATGTCTACTAAGGTGCGGAATGGGAACAGACATGGGCCTTCATCTGGTGACAGACGTGTGACCAAGTGTCTCCAATCCTCACATTGTCTCCCCCAGGAGGTCAAGTCAGGATTCGTCAGAGAGAGCATCCTCAAGAACAAATGGACAAGAAACACTGAGGCGGCTAGTTGTTAAGCCACTTCAGATGCATTAACCCCTTAGCCCAGCAAGATCTGAGCTTGGTCTATGAGAGGCAGAAGCAACTTTAACCCTGCTGGCTCCCATGAGATTCATGACTCTCCTCACCCAGCCAGGAACCTTCAGTACTCTGGGCTGAATGGATAGCCACATTCTCTGGCCAGATTCAGGGCTTCACCAGAGTGTCCACATTTTGCCATGACCCAGGTGTCATCTGGAACTATGAGGAAGGTCTGGGAAGGCAAGATCCTGACAAAAGCGGGTAGAGGGGAAACTAAACTCAGCAGATAACCCTGAAATACCAATGACTGATCCAAGCTCAAGCTTCCAAGAGGGAATTCAGAAACGCCCTTCATGAGAGGCTCACACAGGACTTATTCTACTTGTTTTTAAAACACTAGGTTATTCTTAAGCACACAGTTTCATAAGGTCCCCAAGATAAGCCAGCTAGAAAGGTGAGACACACAGGCTCAGCAACAGGACTTGTGGAAAAAATTAGGTCATTCATTGTTCTAAGGCCTCAGAGGGCCAACAGTCTAAATGGCTTTGCTTTTTTGAGCTTTAGACAATTGCTGGGGAAATGGGGTGGGTGAAGAAAGCGCGCGCTATGCAACAGTGTAGAAAGCAGACACAGTGTGAATAATCCTAATAGAAAGATCTGTTTCCTGTAAGTAGGAAGAGTTGTAAATCAGTAGAATTTTTGGTAGAAACCTCTACATAGATTATTCTTGACACTTTAAATTTCTTTCCCTTTTCTCCTTTCTCTCAACTCCCTCAAATAGCCTGTGCTCACTGAAAAAACAAATTTTAAATGCCAAATAAATCTTCACTCTGACTACAAAACTCCACTGTGCAGGCATTCTGTCACTGCTTATTATTAAGTAATTTCTGTGTTCAAAATGTAATCTGTTTTCCGCTTTTCTCTTTCTTTCAAACTCCCCCCACCTTCTACACTCCCAATCTGTTGTTTCTCAAAGTTTACCTACTAGGTAGGGCAAGGAGAGGTTCACCTGCACGTTCCTCTGGAACTCAGAAAGCGAGGTTAAGTGGCAAGATCAAGGATATAAAGCCAGTCAGGGGCAGAGCAAGAGCCTGGAGGCCCTACCACCCAGGGCTCAGCTTGCCTCATTATTATACTGCCTCTTAAAAATCCTTGCTGAGATTTGAGTTCTTCCAGCTTTTATTGTCACCATTAAAAATATTAATGGCCCAACAATACAAAAGCCCAACTAGAGTTTCCTTGAAACGCCTTACCACGGTGGAGGCACACTGTGTGTGAAGCATCATTAAACTCCACTGCCTGCTCATGTTCCAAGCGAGGGAAAAGAGCCATAGATCCTCCTTGTAAAACTAAAGGTATATTCAAAGTCACCCTCATTAGCCTGAGCTTTTCACCCATATTACAATCATGGCTCTATTAATAAGAAGACCCCATCACAGTAGCACTCCGGTGTCAGCATTTTCCCTACCAGAGGTAGGCATTGTATCTGAGATGTCAAGGTCTGTTTAAATGCTGGATTTTTCTTGTAGGAGAGCCTTGGTGAATCACCTGTCTTTCTCTCTCCATCCCCTTGCCTTGCGTGTTTTGCAATTACAAATGTGCTTCCACATTTATGATGAGAGCTACCAAGAACTGGATTCAGAAGTACCATTCTGCTCCAGAATGCTGGGCTATGTGGGCTCCAAGTGTGACCCTGCCCTGGGGAGGCTGGAAGCCAAGGAGCACCTCCAGGAACCAATTGTAATAAGACATGGCCAGCTATTGGTCCTCCTGACCAAGACCATGTGCTGAGAGGATCAGAGCTGCTGCCTGAACCCCAGAGTCAAAGCAAAAGAGGATTGCTAATGAAGGTATCTATTGGTATAGCAACACTAAGCCAGATTTAGAGCACAAGTCTTCCAAATCAACACTTGAGTTGTTTGCTATAAGAAGCTTGGGGCAATACCATTAAATTCTAATTTTAGTCATTCATCCTGAGATGTTTGATATTTTGATATCAAAAAGCCTTCAAAAGTTGACCCTGGATGGCATCTGCCTGAATCTTATCTGACAACAGTATGCAAAGGAAAGACACCTGTATCCTAACCCATTTCCAGCCATAACTGGCCATATGACAAAGTCATAGGACCTCGCTTAGTCTTCTCAGTTTCCTTATCAGAGCAAAGGTGATACTTCCTTCTAAGGCAAGTACTTCAACAATGACATTAGATAATACAGGCAAAGACACACGGGAAAATGTAAAGCACTGTGGTCATGAGGGAGACAATTTTTTTTTTTTCTTTCTTTCTTTGCTTGTGGTATTATCCTGCCATGTGAAAACTTGAGGACTCTGGTTAGTCAGAGCCAATGTCAGGAGATTTTAATCATCCCCAGTGTCCATTCATAAGAATTCCCTGAAGTCTTGGTGTATGTTATGGTTTGGATGTGCTTTGTCACTGCTGAAACTCATGGTGAAGTTTGATCCCCAATGTGGCAATGTTGGGAGGTGGAACCTAGAGGGAGTCGTGGGTCATGGGGGTGGATCCCTTATAAATAGATTAATGCCCTTCCACAGGGGTGAATGAGTTCTCATTCTTGTGTGAATGGATTAGTTTCCTCTAGAACAGGCTGTTAAAAAAGAGTCTGGCTTCCCCAGTTTTTCCCTCTTGCCTCCTCTCTTGCCATGTGATGTCTTTGCACATGCCTGCTCTGCTTTCATTGTCTGCCATGAGTCAAAGCAGCATGAGGACCTCACCAGATGCAGCTGCCCCATCTGGGACTTTTCAGCCACCAGAATCATGAGCCAAATAAACCTCTTTTTTTTTTTTAACAAATTACCCAGTCACAGCTAACACCAAAATGGACTAAGACAGTGTATTATCTTTCTAATATCAATAATATATACCTCTTCAGGGGATATGTATATGTGTCCTTTTTCTTTTCTTTTCTTCTTTTTTTTTTTTTTGAGGCAGAGTCTTGCTCTGTGGCCTAGACTGGAATGCAATGGCACAATCTCGGCTCACTGCAGCCTCCACCTCCCAGGTTCCAGCAATTCTCCTGCCTCAGCCTCCCGAGTAGCCGGGATTACAGGTGCCCACCACCAGGTGTGGCGAATTTTTGTATTTTTAGTAGAGATGGGGTTTCGCCATGTTGCCCAGGCTAATTTCGAACTCCTGACCTCAAGTGATCCACTGACCTTGGCCTCCCAAAGTGCTGGGATTACAGGCATTGGCCACCACACCCAGCCGTGTGTGTGTTCTTTCCCAAACCTTTCAATGACACAGGAACCAGTTTCAAAGAATTTTTTTAATGTCTTTCCTGTTAAGGATGGCTTCTTCTCGGACCTTCTCTCCAGTATCAACCCAAAATCAAAGGTTACCATGCAGCCTGCCGGGTAACCTGGACTTTTATGTAAACCTGTCTTGTGATGTTGTGGGATGCAAATGGATAAAAATTACTGAGATGGCAACTGTTTGAAAAGCAGCCTGCCCTTGGAGCAGAGGCCTCCATTACTCAGCCCAAACAGTCATCACGGCCTCTATTTGTTGAAAACAAAATAAAACCATGTTAAATCAAGTTCAGCCTAAAGCTCTCTGCTTACATATTTTAAGTTCAGCCTAAATGTTTTTCTGTACATTGTGAACTATAACAAGTGGAAGTGTAACCAGACCATAGCCTACACTTGTGCCAATCACCAAGTTTTGGCCAATCCAATGTAGCTAACTGTTCAACCATGTACAAATAAGGCAAATGGTGTGCTGTAACCAATCCAGGTGTTTCCATACCTCACTTCCATTTTCTGTCCATCACTGTCCTTTTTCTGTCCATAAATCTTCTTCTACCACATGGCTGTGTGCAGCCTCTGAGCCTACCCTGGCTCAGGAGGCTGCCCGATTCGTGAATTGTTCATTGTTCAGTTAAACTCCTTTAAATTTAACTTGATTGAAGTTTTTCTTGTTTTCTTTTGAGACAAAGTCTCACTGTCACCCAGGCTGGAATGCAGTGGTGCAATCTCAGCTCACTGCAATCTCTGCCTCCCAGGTTCAAGCAATTCTCCTGCCTTAGCCTCCCCAGTAGCTGGGATTACCAGCATGTGCCACCACACACAGCTAATTTTTGTATTTTTAGTAGAGATGGGGTTTTGCCATGTTGCCCAGGCTGGTCTCAAACTCCTGGCTTAAGTGATCCACCTGCCTTGGTCTCCCAGGATGCTAGGATTGCAGGCAAGAGCCACTATGTCCAGCCAAGTTTTTCTTTTATCAACCAAAAAATCCCGAGTGACTCAGAAAGTAACTTGCCGTAGGAAAAAAGAAAAAGAAAGAGATAGAGCTAGAGAGGTGGATTAAAGAGACTTAAAGTCATGTTGATATGTACTCTGTACCCCCAGATATAAGGCCATGAAAAGGAAACTTTATTCCATGAGAAGAATCAGTGGTATTCTTCCCCAAAACCCATAACCTTAGCCTAATCATAAGAGAACATCAGACAAATCCAAATTGAGGGACTTTCTACAAAATATCTGACCAGAACTCTTCAAAATTGTCACGGTCATGAAAAACAAGACTGACTAATGCACAAATCAGAAGAGTCTAAGGCATCATGATGACTATTAATAAATGTATCATGGTCTCCTGAATTAGACCCTGGAACAGAAAAAAAAATGGCATCAAGGGAAAAACTAGTGAAATCTGAATAAAGGCTATAGGTTAGTTAATAGTAATGTGCCAATGATTACCTAAGTTTTGACAAGTACGCAGTAATTATGGAAGATGCTAATATAAGGGGAACTGGGTGAAAAGTACACAGGAACTCTCTGTACTATGTCTGCAACTTTTCTGTAAATCTACAATTATTCCAAAATAAACACTTTATTTTAAAAGGTGCAAAGAGAGACTTATTAAACATATCAACCAGTCATATTGTAGGACTTGAATCATGATCAAACTATTTTAAAAATTTGTTTATGAGACAACTGAAAATTTAAACACAGCATATTTGATTATATTAAGAAATTAATTATTAATTACTTTTAAGTGTATTTGTGATATTGTGTTCATATTTTTAAAAAGAAGTCTTATATTTTTAGAAATACAAACTAAAATATTTATAGATTAAATGATATGATGTCTTGAATTTGCTTCAAAAATAATACAGGAGGGAGAAATTAGTAGGGATATAGGTTTTTTTTTAGGGATATAGGTTAACAAGGTATCAGAAAATAATTACTGAAAATGAGTGATGGCATGATAGTTTTGATTTGTTTTTGAGACGGAGTCTCACTCTAGCGCCCAGGCTGGAGTGCAGTGGCATCATCTTGGCTCACTGCTACCTCTGCTTCCCGGGTTCAAGCGATTCTCATGCCTCAGCCTCCTGAGTAAGCTGGGATTACAGACATGTGCCATCATGCCACGCTAATATTTGTATTTTTAGTAGAGATGGGGTTTCATCATGTTGGCCAGGCTGGTCTTGAACTCCTGACCTCAGGTGATCCACCTGCCTCGGCCTCCCAAAGTGCTGGGATTACAGGCGTGAGGCACCGCATCCAGGGAGAGTTCGTTATTTTTATTTTGCCTTCTTTTGTATATGTTCAAAGTTTTCCAGAATTAAAAAAACTAATTTTAAGAATCCAAAGAAGAAAAACCATAAGCCCCTAACATTTTGATCACATAGCATTATCTTTGCTGCTGTATTTGCCACCTCAGCAACTCCCCAATTATTGTCATTCAGTTTGCCATTCTTACCAAACCCACAGACAAGCTCTGAAGCCGAAGTCCTCTCCAGATCTGTCCACTCACATAAGCCTCTGGAACTTATCAAGAGGATGAAAACATCGTCATTCACCTGGAAAACTAACCCTAGGAAGCAGAAGGGGTTTTTGCCTACTCTGCTGGCTACAGGGGTCATCTAGGCCCAACAGCAAGGAAATGAGGGTGTCTGTCCAAGACTCATGGCAGCCCCATCCTTCATCCAACTCTAAGAACAGAAAGGTCCCTCCTCTCCCTCTGGGAGATGGTTTAGACACTTTAGTTCCTTTCAACCTCGAAGCAAATTGGATCTGAATGCAGATGAGCAAGAACAGAATAGAGACAAGTAAAGACTTAATTTTAATGCAAACCTTTTCTTCTCCCCCAATGCAGAAGTCTTATTAAATAAACAGCATCATGCTGACAGGATAGTGTTTGTAAGTAGAAATAACACTTATTATAACAAGTCAGAACAGCAGGCAGATAGGTTTGTTTGTTTGTTTGTTAATTATATCTGTTTTTATTTTCTAATGAGTGCCTTAAGAAAGGGGGAATCATTCTGATAGCTGTTTGAAACTAACTTTTAAACCCTCTTAGTAAAATGATATGGAACCATCGTGTTCTATGAAGCAACAGGAGGTTCCCCCACCCACCATTTTTTCCACCGGATCCATGAAGCTTAACGATTTATAATCCCATGAATGGGATCTAAATTCCCACTTTAATAGATACAGAAAGTCTTTCACTTAGCAGTGGGGAAGGTACTGATAGAGACATGCGTAGAATGCATATGTAATTTGTCCACATTTATAGAATGTAATCTACGGCTCTTCTCTCAGTATCATATTCCCAGAAAGACAAAACATACTTATCTTTAGAGGAAAGTGTTAACTTTATCCAGACTAACTTTAACTAAATGCCTACACAGCCATGAATCAGAAAAGACATGCAACTTTTAAAACAAGGACTGAGAGAAGAAAGGAAAAACAAACCTGTCTGGGGAACGGGGTTGGGAGTGAATTCACTGGCAATAGTGTTTTTAAATTGCCCTAGAGGTAAATTAAGCCTCCTACTTTTTTGTCAGAAATGAGTAATTACTAGAAGGAGGCAGCGTAGTCCACATCTTGGCATTTTTATCCAGAATTAAATCTTCACATTGTACTTTCACACTCTATGTTTAAAAAAATGAGGCACTTTTTAGTGAAACTATAAACACCTGCAAAGCCAAGCAAGGATTCTTGAGATATCACATCTACGCAGACAGAGTGGCCTGAATTATATAAACCACAGCAAAAATATGTGCGACGGATGAAATAGAGTCATTAAGAGAAAAAGCAGAGTTTGTTGACCAGATAATCCCAGACGGATTGCCCTCCTTCCTTTTCCCTTGGCAGGTCCCTTCTCTCAGATCACCTTCAAAACTGTGCTTAGAACAATGCCTCCTGCAGGAAGCCCTCCTTGGTTAACTGACATGATCCTTTCTTTTGGCTGCTCATTGCTGCAGCAAGTGCATCAGTATTTTGCATTTGGTCCTTAGCAGCTTGTTTTGTATCATTATTGAAGCCTATCTGTGCCTTTGTTTGTATCTTTATTTCATCTACCCTCTACTGTGGCTTTCATTTGCTGGGTGTGTCCCCAGAGTGCTTACTGTCAGAAGAAAGAACTCTCAGGAATGTTGCCTGTTGACAGTGTGAAACCAATATTGTGTCAATGACTTGGGCTTGGGCTTGGGCTTTGAGTCCATTCTAAAAGTTTGGGGGGAAGGAGGACTGTAAACGGTTTTACTGATTGTTTCTTCATTTGCTGTGGGGGACTATGTGAATTTCTTTCCATTTTTCTCGTTTTTTGTTTTAAAACTCGCTATTCTTATTTTCATTGAATCAAGGGTTTCTTTGGGCTTCTTCGAATTTTATTAATAAGCTCAAAATCCAGCCTGTAGGCTAGATGTGAGGCTGGGCCAGCACAGACAGCAAGCTCACAGCAGCAACATTTTCTACCCAAAGGGACATTTGAGTAGAAAATGTCTCTGAACATTTTCTGTTCAGAGAAACGCTGCCACATTCTGAAGTTAATGCAATGTCTGCAGCTTTGGGGACTCTAGCACAATAAAAGGGTCTAAATTCCTCCAGACTCTGGGGAGAAGGAAGGAAATAGAATTCTTTATCAAATCCTCAAGTCTACGGAATTCTGGCACACAACAGACATGGTTAATTCAAGATGGGGGTGAATTAAGGTGGTGCAGGAGATTGGGACACTGATTTCCCAGGGATTAAAGTAATGAATTTTTATTTGAGAAATTCTCAAAATGGAATTTCTTTAATAGTATTCAACCTATTCAGAAGCCTGTCCCTAGGCTGTTTTACCAGAGACATTTAGGCTTGCCCTTAGGAATTAGTGTATGTTGGGATTTGGGAAGAGAGGAGAAACTCAGTGTGAAAAAATATATTGCTACTGAGAGCCAAGGAGAGGAATCCAATCTGCATAATGTCCCTAATTAGCTTTCTTTCCACCAGCACCTTGCAAATCCTCTCCCCAGAGTCTCCAAAAAACCCAGTGGAAGAGGACAGGCTGACAATGAGAAGAAGCTGCATGCAAACAAGCTCAGGTGTGGGTTTAGGAAAGAAATCAGGCTGAGGGTTGAAACAGCTAAAGAAAAGTATTAAGCAGACAATGTCCAGTTCACCACACTGGGGATGTATCCCCGCTGCCTCCCCATGGTGACTCCAGGAGGTGGGAAAAGCCTGAGACAGGAGAGAGCAGTGGGCCGGGGGGTCCAGGAACCACGTTTTCAGCTGTGTCTCTAGGACTCATCAGCTGTGCAATGGCAGAGTTGCTGTGCCTTCCTGGACCTCGGCTCTCTCACCTGTAATTAAGCAGGGCCAACGTCATGGATGTGCAAACTGTGCTCAGAAGATCCCATGGAGAGAAGGGCCCCACACTTGGTTTAATATCTGCTGTCACCATCTTGAATTCTTTATAAGGATGGCACCACATTTTTCATTTTGCACGGAGCCCATCAAATTATGTAGCTGGGGTATTATGCAGAAGGGAGTTTTAAGCGGTTGTGATTATACTAAAGATTCATTTATTTGGTTTTTAAGCTGTCTACAAAATTATCCTATGAAATCAGGATCACGAGAGGATGGAAACCTTTAGAAAGAGAACAAGCCTTAGAGTAAACACACTTCGTTTGCAAATGGTGTGGTGTTAGTGTTGATCAATTGACTACTCCAATTAATTGATAAGGTTAGCTGAGTTCCTCTTTATAGACTGTTGCTGCCATAAGATAGTTGCGTACTAAACACTGAAATTTATACTGAAGGTATTTTATTATTCTAACACTTTCAGTGCCAAAGGCTGCTCATTCTAAACTACAGTATAATTCTCATTGCACAACACAACATATACAAAATATGTGTCTGCCTTAGTTTCTGGTTATCTTAATTATGTCAGGATCATGGTAATATTCATAATGAAAAGCAGACATTTATTGAAGGTTGAATATGAATAGGGAAACCTTCCTAGACTCCGGGATTTCAGAGTTAGGGTTAGGATCGGGGTCAGGATTAGAGTTAGGGGTTAGGATTAGGGTGAGGGATTGAAGTTAGAGTTAAGGTTCAGTACCGCACCTGGAGACTTACTAAACATGAAACTTAGGAAGGCTATTTATCTATATAAATAAAATATACAGCACACACACAAACACATACACACAAATAGCTCAAGAAAGAAATCTTTGTTAAGGGCCAGTGATCCTCAAAGAATGTTGCAGAAGTTCTGGGGGGAGGGGAATCTTAGGAACCAGAAAACCAATCTGCTATGATCTGAATGTTTGTGTCCCCCTAAAATTCATATGTCAAGATGTAATCACCAATGTGATAGTATTTGGAGATAAGGCCTTTTCATGGTAATTAGATCATGAGGGCAGAGCCTTTATGAATGGGAGTAGTCTCCTTAGAAATAAGGCCTGAGGCTGGGCACGGTGGCTCATGCCTGTAATCACAGCATTTTGGGAGGCTGAGGTGGGCGGATCATGAGGTCAAGAGATCAAGACCATCCTAACTAACATGGTGGAACCCTGTCTCTACTAAAAATACAAAAAAATTAGTCGGGCATGGTGGTGTGCACCTATAATCCCAGCTACTCGGGAGGCTGAGGCAGGAGAATCAATTGAACCCGGGAGGCGGAGGTTGCAGTGAGCCGAGATCGTGCCACTGCACTCCAGCCTGGTGACAGAGTAAGACTCTGTCTCAAAAAAACAAACAAAAAAAAAAAAGAAATGAGGCCTGAGAGAGCTGCCATCCCCCTTCCACCATGTGAGGACACGGCAAAACAGCACCATCTATGAACCAAAGGTGAGCCCTCACCAGACACCGACTCTACTGGCACCAAGGAAGAGTTTGGACTTCCCAGCCTCCAGAACTGTGAGAGATAAGTTTCTGTTGTTTATAAGCCACCCAGTCTATGGTATTTTGTTATAGCAGCACCAACAGACTAAGACACACTCCACACTTTTGCAGTCCCCTTGGTAGAGTTGGAGTGAGCCCATCATATCACCTGCAGTTGGTTCCAGGTCAAGTTTGGGGCAGCTTTGAGTCTATGAATATGTAGTGAGAACCCATTTCACAGAAGGCTCGGGCTAGTTTAATGGAGATACAGAGGTGAACAAGCTGAGGTTCCGGTCTTCACATAGCTCCAATCCAAGGAAGGGAAGAACACATAAAGTATAACTGAAGCCTCATCAATGAGCCACCAGCCCTGCCTCTGACAGCTGAGTGACAGGAGGACTCTCAGAGAAGATGAGTAAATAGAATTCTTTTTCAATTATTGATTGAGGACGTTGAAAAATGAAAAAAATATCAATTAGGGAAATCAAAAAAGCAGTCTTTCATCGGCAAGAGTGCATCAGAGAATTGCGAGGTGAGAATGTGGCTTAGGGTGGAGGCTCTGGTTTTTACTCATTTGCAGGCGCCTGGCCAAGATCTTCCCAGTCCTGTTTGCTAAGGGTGACATTCACAAAAGATAATACTAGGCTACTTTTTCTAAAAATAAAGAAATAGTATAATTTCACCTTGCTTTAAGCAAACTTGATCTTAAAAATCCAAGCAAACAGATAAATCACTAAATTCTTCACTTTATAAAATGTCTCACCACAAGATGGCCTTAAAAGTAAACTCCCAGAGCAGTATATTTTAGGTTGAATTTGACTTACAAAAAAAGTAATTTATATGCAACATTGAAGCAGCACATCTACTATGTAAAGTCAGATATCCTTGTAGTTGATCCAAAGTCATAAATAAAATAAGCAGTCATCCTTCACCAGCATTATTCAATTGAGAAATCTGGAAAGGCAATCTAAACAACAATCTTCCTGTCAGTGGCTATATTATTAGACTGCAGCTTTCCAGTTTCCTGTATGTTGACAGGAAACTGATCTCTTGAAGGAGAAAGAATAAGACAATATATACCCACGGGATCATTTCTTCAGCCCCATTAAATGTGAGTCAGGGCCAGTATGTCTGCACATAGCTATTTCAACTGCAATGAAGAGTCTGAAGTAACAGATTAGCATGATTTCCAGGAAAGTTCTAGAATGAAGTATTAATATTTAGATGATGATTTGTGAATACTTAGAAATTAAGAAGTGATTATTCAGAGCCAGCCCAGGCTCACTAAGAAAATGATACCCTATTTTTTAAAAAGACTTACTATACCAGTAAAGTTGAGAAATTCCATAGACAAAACATACCCAATTTTAGTGACATATTTCATTAAGTCATGAAATCATCACAGAAAGGTGAAAATATATATATGTGCTCAGTGAAAATGCAATTATACAGATTTGTATTTTCTTCAGCAGCCAAATTAATGGCTGATGAATAGACCCATGTGAACCTACAGGGAGGTTCCTAATATGTGTCACAGGGCTTAGCATTTTAGCAATGCCTGGGGTAAAGGTTTGAAAAGCCCTGTTATCAAGATCACATAGTATCTTGGAAACTGGAAGGCTAATGTTAGATAGCAGAATCTGGATTAGAAAAGGTTTCAGTAAGACAGAAGAATCAAAACAAACAAGTATCGTTTAAAAGGGATAAGTGTAAAATTTTACATTAAGAATTTGATGGTTGGTCACAGTGATGCACACCTGTAAATCCAGCAGGGAGGCCGAGGCAGGCAGATCACTTGAGGCGAAGAGTTCGAGACCAGCCTGGCCAACATGGCAAAACCCCATCTCTACTAAAAATATAAAAAATTAGCCAGGCGTAGTGGTACACGCCTGTAGTCCCAGCTGCTCAGGAGGCAGGAGAATTGCTTGAACCTGGGGGATGAAGGTTACAGTGAGCCAAGATTGCACCACTGCACTCCAGCCTGTAAGACTGTAAGACTCTGTCTTTGTATCAGGATGTATAAACCAAATCCATGATTTGAAGACCACTCAGCCTGTGAGACTCTGTCTCAAAAAAAAAAAAAAAAGAAAGAGAGAATTTTATATAGAAACAAAATCTGGCTTGATGGAAGGTCATCTGACAGAGAACTAGGTGTTTTGGTTAGCCACAGATTTTATATGGGCCATTAATGAAATATGAATGTTAAAAATTATAGCAAAAAGCTAATAGACTCTTGGCAATTAATACTTATTTTCTCCCAGTTTATCAAGGATTCTTATCTTCTTTATACTTTTCTGAATTTTCCAAATTTTCTACAATGAATATATGTTATTTTTATGAACAGAAAAACTACTCTAAGAATTTGAAAGTATTTTAATAACTGTCCTATTTTAATAACTGTCCTATGGACATTGGAGCAGGCTATTTTATATAGTTTTAGAGGCTGAAACTAGGGAAAATGACTTGAAGTTACAGGAGACAATTTTAGCCTAAGTACTCAGCTCACCATCGAGTGGGTTTCCATCCCTGGAAGTGTTTACATAAACGTTGGCTAACTACAGAAGTAGCATAGCATAGCATAGCATAGCATAGCATAGCATAGCATAGCATAGCATAGCATAGCATAGCATAGCATGGCAGTGAAAATCTCTGGCTCTGTCAAACTGCCTGGGCTTGCACCTTGGCTATGCTTCTGACTTAGACAAGGCATGGCCTTAGATGAGGCATTCCACCATTTCATCAGCTATAAAAAGGGCATGATAGTAACTGTATTTGTCCATATGGTTACTAAGGATTAAATTGATTCATCTGTATCAATATCCTTAAGACAATAACTGGCCTATGCTCAATAAACATTAACTATTATCATCTGTCAGAAGTAGTACATAAAGAATCTCTTCCTTGCTTGAGAAATTAGACTAAATGATTACCAAAAGTTCCCTCCAATTTCATTATCCTATTGTTCTGAGTCAAGGAGCACCCTTCCTCAGGTGGTACTGTCTTAGTACCTAATCCTGTACTCCTGAATAGAACGCTGATGATAACAAAATTATTGCAGGAGAGCAAAATATACTACAAAGGAAGTGTCCAAAAGCTTCTCAGCATCTCATACATTTCATTACCCATAATAGGAAGCAGGTCCAGTGGTGGCACTGGACGTATAAACGAAATCCATGATTTGAAGTCCCGATGCCTGGACAAAGGGTACGGTGAAGAAGGAGCCAAAGGAATGACAGAAAACAAAAGTCTGTATTTATTGATGTATTTATTTGTTCATCCATTCAACAAATGCATTTACTGAGCACCTACTATGCACTGGGCACTGTGCTGGTTCTAAGCCCTGGAAACCAGGCACAGTTCCTGCCCTAATGGAGTCTATACTCAGTGGACAATATATTTCAACCAAAAAATGACAGTTGTGATCAGCATCTGAAGAAGTACCCAGAGCCTTATGGTAGAGATTTGCCTTGGTCAGAGAGGTCAAGGAAGACAGCCCTGAGGAAGCCATACTGAGCTGAGATTTGAAGAAAGGGTGAAACTTACAGAAGTAAGTGCATTCTGGGCAAAGAGCAATTGGTGAGAGGAAGCGTGGCAGGTAAAAAGAACTGAAAGAAGGCCACAGTGGTTGGAGTAAAGAGAGGAAAGCAGAGCATGATTTGATACAAAGCTGGCTAGGCACAGGGCCTATGGTCATGTTAAGAAATGTTGCATCCTAAAATAATGGGAAGGCATGCAAACATTTTAAACATCTCAGGGCAGACATGAAAATCAGATGAAGAACTCACTTAGGATACACTGTGGGAGGTGGAGGTCAAAATGGTGGCAGACAGACCAATAAAGAGGCTTTTAAGGTTATCCAGGAAGAGGTGAGGGTAGCTTAGACTAGGATAGTGGGAGTGGAAGTAGGGAAAAAAGTACAGATACAAAGAGGTTTAGGAGGCAAAATTGAATGTGAAGGGTAAGGCAGAGGGAAAGGTCATGGTGACTCCAAGTTCTGGCCTGCTTAACAATGCTGGTGACACCCTTCAGTGACATAGGGAACAGCAAAAGATTTGGGAAGAATCAAGAGTTGGTTTTGGCTATGTTGTGTTTTAGATGCATGTGAAACTTCCAAATGAAAGTTTTAGGTAGGAAATTGGATACACGAATCTAAAGCTCAAAGAAGAGACCTGGGCTGGAGAAACATTTTGCCATGAATAAAGTACAGAATAAGAAGAGAAGACGGCCAAGTGCAGTGGCTCACGCCTATAATCCCAACACTTTGAGAGGCCGAGGCAGGCAGATCACTTGAGGTCAGGAGTTTGAGAACAGCCTAGCCAATATGGTGAAACCCCGTCTCTGCTAAAAATATAAAAATTAGCTAGGCGTGGTGGCATGCACCTGTAATTCCAGCTACTCAGTAAGGCTGAGGCAGGAGAATCGCTTGAACCCAGGAGGCGGAGATTGCAGTGAGCCTGCACTGCAGCCTGGGTGACAGACCCAGACTCCATATCAGAACAAACAAACACAAAAAGACAAGACTAACTAGGACTGGGCCTTGAGTATTTTAATATGTAATGACCCAGGAAGCGTAGGATAAGACTGCAAGAGAGATAGAAAATGAGCAGTCAGAGAAGATGAAGGTAACCAGAAGAGCCTTGCATCACTGAAGACAGAAAAAGACAGTGTTTCAAGGAGGAGGGACAGTCAATAGTGTTGACCACTGCCGAGATGTGAAGGAAGGTGAGTGACCCTGGCACAAGCTGTTTGTCGAGCTGATGAGGTAGGAGCCAGCCTGGCAGTGACCTAAGGAGTGAGCAGGAAGTAAAAAGAGTCAACAAGTATAGATGTTCTCTCTAGAAGTCTCTGTAAAGGGGAGAAGAGAATATGAAACCTTGAGGGGAAGGTAGGGTTGGGATAGAGTTATTTCCACTCCCCCACCCCACCCGCAGTGGGAGCCTTGTGTATACTTTAAATCTGGCAAACAGAATCCAGTTGAGGAGAGATTAAATATGAAAACATAATGAGAGAGTGAGAGCACAGTAGATGGGCAAGGAACTGAAAAAGAATAGATGACAAAGGGGACTAGCCTTTTGGCCAGGGACATGAGGCAGGTAGAATTGCCTGGTCACAAGGTGGTCACAAATGGTGAGAATTCTGTTGACATTATGCAAATACTGATGGAGAGTGAAGCAGCTGGGGTCAAAGGCTCCTTGGTGCTCCCAGGTTGAGGGTTCCGAGTGAAGTATTTGTGAGAAGTTGGTAAGGTATCACTAAAGAAATCCTAGCTTGGATATCTCAGAGATAAGGTCTCTGCTCAAAAGAGAAATTGCAGCATCCCCATATGGGTTGCCATAGGCCTCTTCTGAGTAGAAATCCAGACCAGCCACTCTCTGAGGAAATGATATGAACCATGTTTCCTTATTCAAGAACACAAAATTACTTCCCCACACCATTCTATTCTGCAGATGCAGTTTCCTCATTCTATGAGGTGCATCTCTAGCTGGGGCTCATCTCAACAGGAATGGAAGAACTTAGAGTTGGTTTTGGTCCAAGTTTCCAGTGTCTTCCAAAAGGTAGAATGCCCACATGGCAAAAAGCCATTCTCTGAGACACAGTGTCCTGAGACACCCACAATCCCTTGTGAAGTCACAGCAAGGAAGAAAATCTACTTTGTTTGAGCATCTTCTGGGTGCCAGGCTCTGTGTAGGTTGCTTTTGCAGACATTAGCTCATTTAATCCTCAAAACACTCTACAGCAACTGGATTTAAGCCTCTACCCAGGAGGAGAGAAATCTGCTTTGCTGCTCTGCTGGGAGCTCCAGGCTGCTGAATTTACCTCTCCACTGGCCTTCAGGTATGGCCCCAGGCAAGCCGGGCCTGCCAGGTCCATGATGAAGTAGGAATTAGAGTGTATGGCACGACATTTCCCTGGGCCTTTCCACACTTCCGCAGCCAACCCAATGGCTGGCAAGGGCTTATATTTTTATCTTTGCAACTTTTCTTCTCTCCAAGTTGTGTTCCAGACAAATATTTGTGGTCATTGCCTAATAATACCAAAATATACAAATATCATCTGACAATTTGTAAAAGGGGGTGGGAAGGGTTTACGGAGCACTTAACACAAACCTAATACATTATTCTCTTTTAAGCTGACAACACTCACTCCCAATCCTTACACTCAAAACATTTCTCATCTCTCATTTGACAGGGCCAGAGCAAGCCACTGAGCAGGGCTTCAAGGAGGAGATAGATTTTCCGAGGAAGAAAAGTTAAATTATTCCTCTCTCCATGTCTCAACTGTATATTCAGTCTGTCCTGCCACTAGGAACCCTTAGGATCAACAGTTTTCTTGTCGCTAATTGCAATACCTCCTATAAGAATAAATCATTATTCAGCTTTGATGTCCTGAATTCCTATAAATTTGTTTTGGCATGGTTTGTTTTTGTTTTGTTTTGTTTTTTCCAGGTTTAGAATCAGTGATATGAAAAGCATTAGTAGAATGCTAAAAAATTGACCACAAAACTTATAAAAGCAGTCCCTAAACAACTTGTTCTTAGGAATTAGTAGCTCTAACCCCAAAGAATCTACTCCTTCACAGCGCAAATGAACATGATGTGAATGTAACCCCAGAGGGCCCTGAGGATTGCCGAAGTGGGTCAGAGACTCAGAAGCCTGCTCTACTCCCATCAGAAGGAATTCCTACTTCTTCCCTCTCCCACCTTCATAGTCTTTCCCAGCTTCTCCTCTCTCCACTCCCACACTTCCTCCATCCATGGAAAAGTCGGACAGCCTTTCTTCCCATGAGTTTACACCAGCCCGTCCCCAATTAACCTCAGTGATTAAACAGTCATCAAAAATTGATTGAACACCAGCTACATGTGAGACTGGCTAAAACCCCCTTTCATTACCTATCATCTGCCTAGCTCATTAAAAATGGGGAACACAGTACTTTGAAAACACAAACTATAGCAATGCTGAATAATAATGAGAACTAACCACAACCCTTCAGTCTGGGTAGAAAGCAGATTTTACTGAGATGGATCAAATTACCTAAGGAGTACGTTGTGTCTACTGAATAAAGTGAGTCAGCACCCATACATGTATGCTATTTGTAAAAGTGATAGTCTTCATTCAGCTGTTAAGTCACACCTGGCATTCAAAGCCTGTTTCTCAAACACAAAGCCCTTGAAAGCTTTTCCTCTTTAATATACACCCAACATTGTTTTATTCACTGGAATAATTTTAAGTTATAGGCTCTTTTCCCAACGAGATCAAGTAGGAAAAAAAAAATGTGAACTTACCATATGTTAAATGTATTCATTCATTTCTTCATTGAGCATGTGCTCCTGCCTGCTATGCCTAAGGCATTATGCCAGGCACTGCGATACCAGGGCAAATAAGACAGAGCCAGGCCCATGAGTTCCTCATAGTTTAGCAGGCACCCACACCAGTTATAGCAATAAAGTGTTATAGGTACATGATAGAAATCTGCATAGTCATTACAGAAAGGGCCCAAAAAGCCACAGCTGGGTTCAACCCGTGGAAGCTCAAACTGCACAGAAGAGATGAGAAAGAGTCACTTGGCCAAAAATGCATGATATTTCAGATACATGTCCAAGCATCACTTTTCTATACAGTCTGTCATTAAGGGAGTAATGTGTCCAGATACAAAATAATTTGTTATTTCTGGCAGTAATAACGGGCATGCTTAGTAGCTATGGTATTGGCTCAATCAATATGTGTGAGATGTTTTTAATTGAGGTTGATGATTTATATTTTCTTCTACAGAACAGTTCACAATTACTGACAAACATTTCTAGTTCTCAGCTAGCTGATCTACAAATAAAACAAACCAGTGGTTCAACTCATTCTGCAACAATCTTCTAGCCCAGTGCCTACCAAATTTGTACATCCTAGAGCTGTGACTTCACTATTTAAGACATATCTGGTGAAATCTGAATATGGCCTGATCTGATTTGGATTTATGTCCCCACCCAAATCTCACATTGGATTGTAATCCCCAGTGTTGGAGGAGGGGCTTGGTGGGAGGTAACTGGATCAATGGAGGCAGACTTCCCCCTTGCAGTTCTTATGATAGTGAATGAGTGCTCACAAGATCTGGTTGTTTAAAAGTTTGTAGCACTCCCCATTTTGTTCTCTCTTCCTCCTTCTCCAGCCATGTAAGATGTGCCTCCTTCCCCTTCACCTTCTGCCATGATTGAAGGTTTCTCAAAGCCTCAACAGCCACGGTTCCTGTACAGCCTGCAGAACTGTGAGTCAATTAAGCTTCTTTACCCAGTCTCAGGTAGTTCTTTATAGCAACGCAAGAATGGACTAATACAGAAAAATGGTACCAAGAGTGGGATATTGCTACAAAGATATCTGAAAATGTGGAAGTGATTTTGGAACTGGGTAATGGGCAGAGGTTGGAACAGTTTGGAGGGCTCAGATGAAGACTGGAAGAAGAGGGAAAGTTTGAAACTTCCTAGAGACTTGTTGAATTGTTGTGACTGAAATGCTGATAGTGATATGAACAATAAAGTCCTGGCTGAGGTGGTCTCAGATGCAGATGAGGAACTTACTGGGAATTGGAGCAAAGGACACTTTTGTTACACATTAGCGAAGAAGTTGGTGGAATTTATATTTAAAGGGGAAGCAGAGCATAAAAGTTTGGAAAATTTGCAGCCCAGCCATGTGGTGGAAAAGAAAAACCCACTTTTTCTTGGTAGGAATTCAAGCCAGCTGCAGAAATTTGCATAAGTAAAGAGGAGCCAAATGTTAACAGCCACAACAATGGGGAAAATGCCTAGAAGGCATTTCAGAGACCTTTGTGGCAGCCCCTCCCATAACAGGCCCAGAGGTCTAGGAGGGAAGAATGGTTTTCTGGGCCTAGCCCAGAAAAGTTAGAGCAACCTTGGTTGAGCAAAGTTGCTCAAACCCTGAACAACCTTGGGACACTGTTCCATGTGTCCCAGCCACTCCAGCTCCAGCCATGGCTAAAAGGGCCCCAGATATGTCTCCGGCCACTGCTCCAGAAGGTACAAGCCATAAGCCTAGGCGGCTTTCATGTGGTGTTAAACCTGCGGGTGCACAGAGGGTGAGAGTTGAGGCTTGGAAGCCTCTGCCTAGATTTCAGAGGATGTATGGAAACACCTGGATGTCCAGGCAGAAGTCTGTTACAGGGGCAGAACCCTCATGAAGAATCTCTACTAGAGCAGTTCAGGGGGGAAATATAGGGTTGGAGCCCCGATACAGAGTCCCCACTGGGGAACTGCCTACTGGAGCTGTGAAAAGAAGGTCATTGTCCTCCAGATCTCAGAACGGTAGATCTACCAACAGCTTGCACCATGTGCCTGGAAAACCCACAAGCACTCAATGCCAGACCATGAAAGCAGACAAAGGGGCTGTAGCCTGCAGAGCCACAGGGGTGGAGCTGCCCAAGGCCTTGGAAGCTCACCCTTGGGAGCTCACCCCTTGTATCAGCGTGGCATGGATATGAGACATGCAGTCAAAGGAGATCATTTTGGAGTTTTAAGATTTAATAACTGCCCTGCTGGGTTTTGGATTTGCATAGGGCCTGTAGCCCCTTTGTTTTGGCTGAGTTCTTTTGGAATGGGTGTGTTTACCTAATGCCTATACCTCCATTGTATCTTGGAAGTAACTAACTTGTTTTTTTATTTTACAAGCTCATGGGCAAAAAGGACTTGCCTTGTCTCAGATGAGACTTTGGGCTGTGGACTTTTGACTTAATGCTGAAATGAGTTAAGATTTGGGGGGACTGTTGAGAAGGGATGATTGTGTTTTGAAATGTGAGAAAGACATGAGATTTGGGAGTGACAGGGATGGAATGATATGGTTTGGATTTGAGTCCTCACCCAAATCTCATGTTGAATTGTAATCCCGACGTTGGAGGAGGAGCCTTGTGGAAGGGTGATTAGATCATGGAGACAGACTTCCCCCTTGCCATTCTCATAATAGTGAGTGAGTTCTCACAAGATCTGGTTGTTTAAAAGTGTGTAGCACCTCCCCCTTCGCTCTTTCTTCCCCGCTTCTCCAGTCATGTAAGACGTGCCTGCTTCCCCTTTCCCTTCTGACATGATTGTAAGTTTCCTGAGGCCTTGCCAGCCACGCTTCCTATACAGCCTGCAGAACTGTGAGTCAATTAAACCTCTTTTCTTTATGCCTAGTCTCAGGTAGTTCTTTATAGCAATGTGAGAACAGATTAATGCAGGATTTTTGTTTAGTTAATAATATTATACTAATGTTAAGTTTCTTAGTTGGGAAATTATACTATAGTTATACAGATATTAAAACTGGGGAACTTGAGGAAAGCGAGATATGGGAATACTCTGTACTAGTTTTGCAACTTTTCTATCAATTTAGAATTAGTTTCAAGTTAAAAGTAAATAAATGTATGTACATAGATATAAATATAGATAGGTATATGAATATATTTCCATTTTTATGAGATCAGTGCTACTCAAAGTGTGTTCCACAAACCCTTTATTACCAATCATAGACAAGCTAAAGCTAAATATAGAAAATGGAAGCAAGCATTTAGAAACTTTTATAACAATTTGACATTTCTAAAATATTTAAGCATATGATTCTTTTCCTAGAAGTTCATTTTTATCACATTTTTTAAAAGCATCAGTCTGTATTAGGATTCTCCAGAGAAACAGAGCCAACAGGATATGTGTGTGTGTATATGTATAGATAGGGATTTATTTTAAGGAATTGGCTCATGTAATTGTGGAACCAAAATCCAAAGAAATCGGATGGGGTAGACCAGCAGGCTGGAGATTTAGGGAAGAGATGCAGAGTCCAAAGGCAGACTACTGACAGAATTCCTTCTTGCTCAGAGGAGGTCAGTCTCTGTTCTCTTAAGCCCTTCAACTGATTAGATGAGGCCCATCCACAATATGAATCATAATCAGCTTTACTCAAAGTCTACTGATTTAAACATGAATCTCATCCAAAAACCACCTTCACAGAAATATTCGGAATAATATTTGACCAAATATCTGGGCACTGTAGTCCAGATAAGTTGGTGCATCAAATTAACCATCATCTAGTCCATGACAGATTAAAACATTAAAAAGAAAAAGAAAAGTTCTACATTGGAGATATTTTGAGAAGCTTTGTGTCATATAACTTTTAGTAGTCTACCAAATGGTTGTATTAATTTAAAAATTCACACTAAGATTGCTTATTTCACATGGGAACAGGGAAAAATTCTGGGAGCAGTGTCCTGGCTGGTGTGGGAAGAGGAGGATCTAACCACTTTTTAATTCTGACCAACGAGCCTGAACCATTAAAATCTACCTTTGTATTGCTCTAATTCAGAGTTCCCAAACTGTCTCATGTCACAGCATTTTAGTATCCCTGTAATTTTTTCACAGAGTCCCTAGGCAAAAGGAAATACTTACCCAACATTTCATTTATCCAGTAGTTAGGTCCCAACAACTTAGTTGTTTGAAAAAAATAATACACATAAATCGAAAGAAAAAAATTTATTTCATTCTTAAATACTCGGTTACTTTTAAAAGGATGTGTATGCCCGAGGTCAAGAGATTGAGACCATCCTGGCCAACATAGTGAAACCCTGTCTCTACTAAAAATACAAAAATTAGCTGGGCGTGGTGGCACGCACCTGTAGTGCTAGCTACTCGGGAGGCTGAGGCAGGAGAATCGCTTGACCCCAGGAGGCAGAGGTTGCAGGGAGCTGAGATCGCACCACTGAACTCCAACCTGGCAACAGAGTGAGACTCCGTCCAAAAAAAAGAAAAAGGGTTGCATATGCCAATTGGGCACCAAATATCTTCTCAAATCTTGGAACCCATGTGGACACACGTGCCTTCACCTCCTATTCCACACTGATTTTCTCTGGGGACTTGCATTTTACAACTGCTGAAAACTCAGCTTCCCAAAGACAGGACATTTTTGAAAGAAATGTAGCACAATCTAATGTTGGAACAATGAACTACCTTGAGCTAATAGTTCAGTTGATATCCAAGAGATGTCAAGTGCCACTGTACTTCCTTGATATTTAAAATGTGCCACAGCCCCCCTCTAAGTTTGCTGCAAAGTCTTGGGTGCTTAGGACACAGTTTGGGAGTCATGACTCTATTCTTTTCCCATTTTTAATTCCATTTTCTCATGTGCAAAATATAAGCATGTTCTTTAAGTGTCTAGTAACAACCTTTGTTAAACCTAAGGTTATGCAGAATATAACACTTACTGTTATGTCACAACTCTGAGCTTTCACTGCTAGCAATCACAAGGTTGTGTATTCTCTTTTCATTCTTTATCTGTGGTGAACATAGTAGACGAGACGACCTCCAGTGGCCAGACATCTCAAACATATGCCTAAGAGAGCATAACAAAATATTTTGCTTTGTATTATATTTAAATCAGAATACAGTTCTTAACTATGCTACTTTTTGACAGATAATTAGATCAAGAGTAAAAGCAGCACGAAAATACGTATAATTTGGTATACTTCTCACTAATGGTTAACCATTTTCAATCATGTCTTAATCTAATTCTGATTTATCTGACCAATTATATTTATTTCACTCGCCCTAAATTCTTATAATTGTGGCCAAAAGTCCCTTAGATCATAAAAGTGACTCTGACAACAGTTCTTTGGGGCTTACACACAGCTTGAAATCAAAAGCCTTTGTTTTCTTCCTCTGGGTCAATATCTCCTCATCATAGCTGTTGTCATCATCATCAGAATATGAACTATTTATCTTGTTTGACTGGTGTCAACAGTTGGAGAAATTACTTCTCTCTGTCTCGTGTTTCTAGCTTTCTCCTGGTTGATTTTCCATAGGCAGAGGAAAGGAGAAAGCGAGAGAAAAATCTCTCACATCCCTGCAAGATTGTTCCTTCCTAACAACAACAAAAGACTTCCTCCCACCACCTTTCTGAAGCTTCTTTTATCTACTATTTACTAGCAGCTACATACATTGATACAACCTGTCTCTGATATTAAGCTCCTGTCTTGTAATGGAGACCATATTCCCTTTCCAGGGATACATCCAAGCTTATCAAAACACTTTTTGAAAACCTCTTTCATAATAAACAGAACACAATTTTAGACGGTGGCACAGCGTGACTTCGCACCGTAGGACAGAGGTCTGATGCCCAAATGCCGTACAGTGGTACCCTACCCATGACCTCATTTTCACCAGCCTGATGCTGAACCGCCCCCTTCTTTCTTGCCGGGGCTTTTCTACAAACCAGTTGTCAACAAATATATTGGATTCTTTACACTTCGATCTACCTAATATTTTGAAAGAGGCACATTATTCACTCAACTCCAAGTTCCTTTCCAATTACCTGGCGGGGTTTGGTGGGGAGCAGTTAGCTGGATACCTGTTTGAAGCAGGTGTCCCAGAAGCCACCTTGCTGTGCATAGACGTCAGCTGGCATACAGCCTTCAGTAGTAAGGCTGATGGAAGATGCGTAGTAAAAATTAAAAGCCTAGGAAAAGTACAGGCCCCAAAGCCAGAGCAGAGCAGTTGAGTGTTAGTTCCTTCTGAGAGCAGGGCGGGAACAATTTCTTGCCCTGCTCCTGGGGATAAAAGTAAAGTCTAAACTTTTTTGCAAAAGTGACTAATTCCCCATCAGAGAGCCTCCCGTGATTGCAGAGCTAATTTCGTGAGTCGTAAATGAAGGGTCTTTCAAAGTGAGAGCTGACAGAGGAAGAAACAGAGAAAAAGTAAAAGCAAATCCCTAAACATTACCCACATTGCAAAACAGAAGGGAATTTTCAGAAGCAATGAGAGAGAACGGCCCACCTCCAGATCTCCCTCAGACATGTTTTCTTCCTTCCTGACTCATCGAGTTTCTTTAGGAAAGCCTAGTGAGAAGGGATTATGAAGCAGGCAAGGGAGCCAGCCTTTTCTGGCAACACAGGGCATTTTGATTTCAGAATCTGCAAATCTTCAAGAACAGACCTGGTGTGCTAGTGTTCTAGGCTGGAGTCCAGCAGCAGTTCAGCTGCAGATGAAGCAAATCAGCTGGTTGGTGCTGTCAGCCAGAGACCCAAGGACTTTCCTGGTGCTACACCTCTCTGGAAGTTTGAAGACATTGGGACAGGTTTGCCTTCTGAAATGTGCAAATGTCACCAGCCGGGAATGGCACATGCCAAGAGGCATCTGAAAACAGATCTCCATCTGGCAATGGGCTAGGCTTCCTGGGACACAGATTAGAATAGTTTGAAACAAAGGGGCGGAAGCACCGGTTAAGCTTTTCACATATTGTTATGGTCTCTGGGTCACTTCCTGCCTTTGGAATTTATTTCCTTTCCAGGTTCAGCAAAAGTCAATGAATGACAAGAAAGAGGTTGGGGTTTGTCTTTGCCTCCGGCCCCGTCGAGGGGCAGCTCTGCCTCTGTGAACTTGTACCTCTGCAGTGGTTACATCCTCCCGCGCTGTTTGTTCACACTGAGCTCAGCATGGGGGAAGCTTCAGGATGCAACAATAAATTAGGGAAGGGAGCCATCTCCAGTTGAGTCAGATAAATCCTCTTGTTCCTAGAAAACAGAAAAGGAAAGACTAGATTGGGAAGGGCAAAAATGATGTTTTATCAAGGAGAGCTCTTTCTCACCAGCTCCCCATTCAGAGATGCGGCCGGCCTTGAAGGTAGGAGGCCGAACATGGCTCCATGCAGTCGCACCTCCCACCTCCTGGAGTCAGCCCATAGACCAGATAGGTACACAGGACAGTGACATTTGCTATATAACAGTGATCAGCTTTGTTTTCTTTTACCAGTATTTAATTTGCACTTTGCTCCAACAGGGACTTCAGGTAGCAATAACTGCCTTTCTGACAGCATGTTCATGCTCATTTTGGGCACTCTGAAGCTAACATGAATGCATATTGCAAAATCCTTCTGCAGCCCCCAGCAATCCCTGTACATCCACTGCAGTTCTGCAGTGCAGAGACCCCCAGAGGCCAAGGCAGACCCTTTTGCCTCAACAGCTGCAGGACCCTATCAAAACTTAATGTGGTCCCCGCTGCCCCTGTCATTGCTTTGAGAAAGAGTGTGTATCTCTGAATAGTGAGCCACCATCATGAACAAGTTCCTTCTGAAAAGCCAGCTCATACAGCCCTTGTCAGGAAGAATCTCGTAGAGCCTGTCCACATGTCCAGAATCCATCTCTCTCTAGACCGAGGGGTCAGAGTTCACAGCTTTAGAGAAAGAGGTCATTGTTGCCCCCACCTTTAGTCTAAACACAGCTAAATGAACAGCAAACACTATTGTAAATACAAAGGAAGTCGCAACTAGTGATCAGCCTTTCTCCTGGTGCCACTTGATCCCCCAGAAACAGGAACTAAAGCTTCCCCTCCATCAGTTTAAACAGTCTCTTTGCTCAAGGCTGCAGATGCCACCACTGTTGAGAGCTAGCAGTTACAGGGCTGCTGCCTTGGGTTAACACTGTGGCTCAGGTGTCAATCAAATTGACCTTTTCAAATTGCACCAGCACATCTGGCATTCACAGAAATGGTCTCCTGTGACCTCCACAGCAATTGTTCCCAACCACTTCAGGAAGTTCCAGGGGAAGGAAGGAAGTAGGTAGGGCAGAGATGGCTGTATAAATACCAGGGTCAGGAACACCTGTAGAGTATGAAAGCAACAAGAAGTCTGCCCAAGAGTCCTAACTTTCCTCCACGAAAAAGCACTCTGTCAGATTCAGGCATTATGTTTCTGTATAAAAGTATAACCCAGGTCTGGGAAATTTGTAAATCATTACTTTGAAACTTTACAGAATCTGATTGCACAGGGCTGGCAGGGAGCCAGGAATCTGCATTTTTATCAAGCCCACCTGCTGCTACTAGTACAGGTGGTCTGTGGCTCAGACTTTGGAACACTGTGCTGTAAGGAATTGTTAGTCACTGTCAGGTTACCACAGAGGAACTGGTAACACAGATGAAAATTGCACCTGGATTCCAGGCCAGGCTTTGGCAGTCTGTATGATCGACCCTGGGTAAGACAATTTAGTTCTCTGAGACTAAAGGCCTCAGGGCTAGATGGAAGACCTTCAAAAATTTAGAAATAGGTTCTAAATTATGGCCCAAAGGCCTGCAAATTTGGAGTGCTGGTCCAAACAGAAGGGCCAGGGTCCTGCAGGCATGCCCTGAACACTCACTGAAGTTCTTCATTGCAGAAAACTCCAGCAGCCAAGGTGGAACCTCTTGCCCAAGACTGCAGTCCTAGAACTCTGTGGTCATGGGATGCAAGAACTGCATCTTTGCTCTCAGCCATTTCCAAGTAGGAGAAAGGGAAAGGAAGAAGATTCTATTTATGTAGTGCATTATATGGATTATTTTTTAAATTCTCACTTAACCCTCGTATCATTAGTCTCCTTCTGAAGATGAGAGAATTGAAGATCAAAGATGTGAAATAACTTACCCCAGTTCCCCCAGGTCTCATGGCTACAGAATGCTTGAACTGAAATTTCAATTCATGACTTCCAAGATCCAGGTTCCATGTTCTTTCCACAAAACGATTCAGAACTGCAAGTTTTGCTGTGGCCGTTCTGAAGGTCTGGATGTTTGGAAACCCTCAAGATACCCTCACGTCTCCCTGACATCCATCCCACACCTGTTCACCACTCTACTTCAGAATCTCACACACCCTCAGTTTTTCCTCTATCCCTGACCTCCAGCTGATCCCTCAGCTGCACTCATTTCTTATCCCTACAACTTCTTGACTCCCAGTGATTAAAATACATCAGCTGCCACTTCTCCTGGGCTGAGGAGGATGTTTCTGGCCCACAACTACTCCAGCCACTGACTTCAAGATCAAGTCAACTGGGTCCTGGAGAACTCAGTGTATCCCTAAGGATTTCCATGAATTGAGAATCTTTAAGTGAATGCTTAAGAGGTGTTTGTGCACTTACTGATTCTAACCCCCACACACACAAGCACATACACACAAACACACACACACATACACATACACACAAAGAGATCTCTTCTCAACTCAGGGCAGAGATATAGAAAACCCCGGGAGAGAAACCAGTGCCCTTCTATTAGGAGATGACACATCAAACCTCAACTTCCTAATAATAGTGATTATTCTGGGATGCTGGGCACCCCCTAGTGGGAGTAATGGAGACAGAAGACAGACTGTTTTGA
This sequence comes from Theropithecus gelada, assembly GCF_003255815.1. NCBI lineage: Eukaryota > Metazoa > Chordata > Mammalia > Primates > Cercopithecidae > Theropithecus > Theropithecus gelada. The sequence goes on along the minus strand of NC_037681.1, from coordinate 59,922,786 downwards.
TGCTGTTCTCAATAACCCATTCCACCCACAACTTCCTGCCCCTTCACTGCCTTCTCCTTCCAGCCCATCTCACTGCTCTTGGAATGACTCATTCTTCCCACGATGATTGGGCCTTTTGCCCCACAAAACCTTCCCTGTCTTTACAGACATAACGGACTAAAATTAAGCAAAAGGCAACGCTGGCAGAACAGCAGGAAAAGCTTCCTATGGGGAGAGCTCTTGAAATGCTAAAATGGCCTTATAAGGCAAACTAAGTAAGACCTAACTATGCTGGGCAGAACAATAGAGAATATCTCAGAAAGATATTATTGGAGATGAAGGGGATGAGGGAAAAGCTATTTCCCTGATTTCATACATTAATGCCCCCATCCAACATTCTCAGACTGATTTCATGACAATATAAATGCCCTGTGTACATCTAACCCCTTTTAAGGCCAAGAGAACATCCAACATTTATACATTTGAAATAAACAGATGAAGCCTGTCCCAGCAGAGTGGCAGCTCATCCATGAACTGGGCACTACGTAGCACTGTGGGACATTCTGAACATTTGTGTACTAATACCCACTCTTTTCAAGGCCACTGCCATAGCTCCCCACGACAGGATGAGTCCTACTATGTTGTAAACAGTAAAGTGTTTTCTGAGTGTTTACGTTATACTAGGCTTGAGATTCGTAAGCATTTTTAAGACATGCCCACGTCTAGTTCAATCCCTTCTCCAAACAAGAGCCTTAATAAAAAAAAGGGAGAGTAACAGATTTAAGTGCATGCGCTAAGAATCCTTCTGGGCATGTTCACAGTTCTTATTTTCGTTAAGTATTTGATAACTTGTTCACTCCGTAAGGGGCCAGCCAGTCAGTCTCATCTTGGGGACCAGTGCCTGTCTCTAGTAGATGTGACAATGATAGAGCACCCGCCTTCATACAGAGCTTTGGTTGTTATGATCTTATTCATTCCTAGATTTGAGTCATCAGCTCATTAGTGCCCATTCAACTTAGCCCTCCTCTGATGAATCCCCTAAAACCTTGCTCATAATTCTACCGATTCCAGCACAGGATTTTCTCTGCTATGCCTCCTGCTTCATCTGGAGCCTAGTGACTTGGACAGTCTAATCTCACAACTGCTTACAATGTTAATCCCTTTCATCTCTTCTTTTAGAACCATTTGGTGATGTTCATCTTTCTGACAACCAAGAACCTTGGAAGAATCTCTCGCCTCAGGCGCTCCTATTTTTGTGCCTAGCTCGGCCGCCTTCCAAATCACCAGAGGCATCATAGAATGCAACTCTCTGTGGAGGATTGGAGGACAAATTGGACACAAATTCATTGGACGGCTGAAGGAAAAAAGAAAGGTCAAGGATGCTCCGGCTTGGCCAGCCTCGCAGGCCTGACAGCAGAAGCTGAAATTCTTTCTTTTATAACTTAGGCTTGAATTAAAGGCATTTTTTTTTTAGTCTAGAGACCTTTGGCCTTCACTGCAAACAGAACACTCAGTGGGTGGAGCAAGGCTGTCGGTGGCAGGAAGGGCATGCTGACCTCTGGCCCTAATGCCTTCCGTAACCTGGAAAGACGCAAAAGCTGTGGCGAGTTAGCTGAGCCACCTGGAGCGCTCTGTCAGTATGCAGAATGTTCTAAATCATGTACAGGGTCCTGCTTTTGGAAAGAAGAGTGGCGATGTGTTTATGGGCTCAGAGAAGAAAACATATGGAGAGAAAATGAGATTTAAGAAGAATAAACCTAACTAGTGGCTGCTTTGGGTGTCTAGAAGACAAGAAAAAACTCAGAAAAGAGGCCGGAGTTCTGAGAGGCAGAGATAAGGGAACTTCTACTACCTCTGTCTCTATTTCAGAAGAGATAAAAACCAAATCATAAATCTAAAGATGAAGGTACATTCATCTAGGGAGAGGACTAAACAAGCTGTTATATTTCAAACAACTATTAGGATTGCAAAAAGGAACACTTTTAACTTGCTAGTGGAAGCGTTTCTTTCCTGCAAGTCACCTTGGATCAGATTAGACACCAAAGAGAAAATAAAAAAGTATTCTTTCGTGCAGGCTAAGAAGCATTAATTTAGGTTGTCTGTACCAAGCTGGATTCCTGGTCCTGGATGCTTTCAAGAAAAAGTAAAAAGTGAAGCAACCAGAGCAGTTATGGAAAATTCAAGTGTGTGCTTTGTTGGTAAAGATGAGAACAGGGGAGTTCCGCTGGCCCAGAGCTGCAAACGAAATCAACGGTCTGCAGTTTGGGAGGCGACCAGAGGACCCAGACCACTGGATCAGGCGCTCAGAGAGCCAGCATGAGCCTTCAAGGCAGTGCTTGTGGGCAGGAGGACAGATCTAAGCTTCCTGCCACTGCCTATGGCAAGTTGGATATGTATCTGCCAGTATCCCCAAGCGAAGAAGTTCTGTGCCAGCTGGAGCTCTCTCAGGAAGGACAGATAGGTAGCTCTCAGATGATGTCCAAGGAAACCAGATGAGGGCTTGAATTGTGGCCCGCGAAGAAGGGTGTGTAACACCCGAGGAGGCCAGATGGGGGTCAGGAGCATTCAGGGAGGGAAGAAGGGATGTGATGTGCCCATGAAAGGTGGGTGTGAGCATGCCAGGGCCTAGACAATGTTTATGGAAGAGGTTTCTATCAAAACAGAATACAACGCACTCTTGCTGCCCTAAAACCTTTTCTCCAGTGGAGTTTCTGACTCTTTTAAAGCCACAATATAGGCCTGGCGCGGTGGCTCATGCCTGTAATCCCAGCACTTTGGGAGGCCGAGGCGGGTGGATCACCTGAGGTCGGGAGTTGGAGACCAGCTGACCAACATGGAGAAACCCTGTCTCCACTAAAAATACGAAATTAGCCCGGCATGGTGGTGCAGGCCTGTAATCCCAGCTACTCAGGAGGCTGAAGCAGGTGAATCACTTGAACCCGGGAGGTGGAGGATGCGGTGAGCCGAGTTCATGCCATTGCACTCCAGCCTGGGCAACAAAGAGCGACACTCCATCTAAAAAAAAAAAGCCACAATATAAGGACATTCTCAGGAACATTGAAGCTAAGAGGCTATAGATTGAATAAGATGGCCAAATATGCCACACGGAGCCAAAGAAGCAAGGCAAGCCTCTGCCGAGTCCCATTTGACATGAAGAGGCAGATGCCGATGTTTCCGAATCATAGTAACCAAAGTTAAAGGAATGACTCCAGGTCATCACTTCCTTGATTTCCCTTCCCTCACTTCTGGGACGGTCTTAAACCCCTCTACAGTGTCTTTCCACCATTTATGTCCCCCCTTGCCTTTCTTCCACTTATTTCAGTGGTAAGCGGGAGCCAGTTTATACCGCCTCCCAACTCCGTGTTCAGTAACTTACAATCAGCCACGATGGGAGTGTTTATGCCTTAGAAATTGGAAAATGCTGCAAATCAGAGCTTTCTGTTCTTTTCTGGAGAGCCAGTTGTTAAACAGCTCCCAGTACATCCTGCCTGTGACTGAGAGTTTTTGCGTGGGAGGAAGAGGCTGTGTACTGAGGCGGACAATGTTAGAAGTCTGGGGAGGGGAACAGAGAAGCCCAGAGTACTGGGAGGGAAGTGGTGAATTGCCAAGATTGGTTCTGCCTCCCTCACAGACACACACACGCCAGACCCAATCCCAGCCTTGGGTTCAGTATTTAACAGTCATTCAGTAAGAACATGTTCCATATCTACAGGGATGTGGAGGCAGCTTTCTATTGATTTGGAGGGCTGGATACCTTCCTACTCGAACATTTTTTGAGGTTTATGGTACAGAATATAATAACCTAGGTACACATAGTGTACATTCTGTGTAGTAGGATATTATACCATGCACCATATGTTGCATATTATCCATTTTCCTCTGTGGAGTTAAAGGTTTCATGTACAGTCAATCTTGCTTTTCCTCTTCCAACCCCCCATGTAACAGTGTGTGTTCCTCTTCCCCCAAATGCACTTCCCGTTGACCTTTGGACTCCACATCTTGTCTATTTTTAAAATGTTCCCGAGCCAGATAATTATTACACCCTCTAAAGCAGAGTTCTTTGACTTTAAGGTACATAAAATCAACTGAGGAATTTTTTTCCAGTGCAGGTTTGCGTTCAGTTTTGACCCCATAACTCTCTCTCCCTTCCACTTCTTCAACTTTAAGAAGTCCCAACTATACCTCTGGAAGAAACAGCCTCTCACAAGAGATTGGAGCAGGAATAGAAGTCTGAACCAAGCAACCAAATCTATACCCAGGTGGGGTTAGATTTCCTTTCAAGAATTTGAAGTAGAATGCTGTCCTAGCCAGAGTTCCTCACCCACAAAAGCAGAGCCTGAGATAGAGATTTGCAGGCAGTAATTTATTTAAGGATCCCAGAGAACAGAAGCGCAGGATATGGGAAATGAAAAAAGAAAGGAAGAAAAACCAGTACGAGGGTATGTTATTAAACTGGGCATGGCAAAGGGTGAGCAGTGCTCTCATTCTGTAGGACCTTCTAATGAGCCTTCTGATAGACAATTCTGTCTGTCTCAAGCATTTATCCAGCCTTTCCTTTATGAACAGTACTGATTAAATGCTTGATAACCCTTTGTTTTCCAGTTTTCAGACAGTGACTTGGTTCCCTAGCATCCTCCAAAAGTCACCAATAAATATTATTTTAGTATGATTATGAACTCATGGGTTTAAATATATTTGATGTATTTAAATCCGTTGCAGTTGTTATTCTAATTAGTGCTCGAATTATCCCATCTTTGGCCAATGGAAGCTTATTTATGCTAGCTCCTGAGTCTTTTTGGTACATCCTCAGTCATCTTTGATAGCACCCTTCCTTTCTGTTGTAATAAGATATTCTAGAGCAGCTCTATTCAATAGAACTTTCTATGATGATGGGCATGTGCTTCATCTGTGCTATATGATACTGTGGCCAGTAGCCATATGTGGTTATTAAATATTTGAAATGTGGCTAATGGAACTGAAGCAATGAATTTTAAATTTAATTTTGATAAACTGTATTTGAAATAGCCACATGACTAGTTGCCACCATATTAAACAGCACAGTTCTACAGTAACTTTTTGTGTGACAAATGAAAAAATTTAGGTACAGAGAAGCAGGATTTGTCTGTGATAGAATTCAATCTTTATCATGAGAACAGTGCAGGGACTGACTGCATCTAAATAATCTGGGAAATCTTTGTAAAATATTGATTTCTGAGCCTCTCCCCCAGATATTCTGATTCATCATATATGAGGCGGTGCTCAGGAATCTGTTTTTTTATTGTTGTTATTTTAATGTTACCATGTGATCCAATGAGCAGCTCTGGGAACCACTATATTAGACAGCTGGAATGTAATATTTATGTTACAGCTATGGTTCATTGAAAATCATTCCAACGAATCAATTGTACATCTTTAACTCCATATGGCCAGTTTTAGAACTTCTCAGAAAACCATAGCACTCTGCTAGTTATGTAATCAAGAGCTACGGGTGCTTGCAGAGGTTTGCCTCTCTCCAGCTTCAGCACAGGCCTCATTCATCCATAATTTAAAAAGACACAAAACCAAGCCAAGAGTGAACAGCTTTGCTCCTCAGACCAGCCATTAGGATCTACTGTGCCTCCTGTGTATGTCAAGAACTGACATTTTACCCTGCTTGCACAAAACAAGTTAGCCTGCCACAGATTCAGGATACTGGCAGAAGACATGAGACTCCTGGGCCAAAGACAACGGACTTTATTTAACTCAGCACAGCAAGCAACGTGAGATTTATGTTCGTATTAGTTCTTCTTGCCCCCCAAGGTCCAAGGGGGGAACATAGAGTAGCCTAGTAGCACACACAGTGGATTCCATCATGGCCGAAGAACTCCAATAATTTATAATGAGTTACAAACAAACTTGCTCAACTTTGCCCCCAAAAGAGGCATCATCTTTATTATACTATGCAGCAAGCAAACCTTCTCTGTGTTCCAGAGGGAGATACTACCTCTGTCTTCCAAGGCTGCTTTCCAATATGCAAACACGTTTGAAAAATGCTATCAATGCTTCTGCTTGAAAATATGAAGAAATATGAGAGACGTATGGAGAGCTGTTTCCCCCAGTGCACATCCCAGGGCACTATTCCTGGCCCATCTGTAGCATGGTGAACCCCTAGAACCAGAACAGAACCCCTAGAACCTATACAGAGACGCTTCTATTCCCTCCTACCCATCTATATAGAGACCCTTCTACTCCCTCCCAGCTGGGATGACTTTGGACGTGGCTCTGTCCTCTGGGGGGATGTACTAAGGCATCCTTAGAGGAGCAGTCTCTAAAGTCAGTCTATCTGAATTCACATCTCAGCCATGACACTTACTAACTGTACGTCTTTGGGAAACGTATGTAACCTCTCCATGCTCCAATTTTCTCATCTACAAAATGGGAATAGGTTAATACCTACCTCAAGGTTATTATAAAGATTACATGAGATAAAACATGTATTTAACCCAAGTTATATAGCAAATTATCAGTAAACATTAGCTATTTCTATTACCACTCATTATTATTAATTTTTTCTCATGACTTTTCCCATCATAGTGGAGTCACCTGCTCATAGAGGACCCTGGCACCCATTGGCTTCTTCCTCATCCTAGATTACACTTCCATTGCAACTTCAGAGCCAATTTAACACCCTATTGGGTTTGCTGTATTCTAGAAGTGGGTGAGTTATGGCCCGCAAGCCAAACTCAGTCTGCCGCCTGTTTTTGAAAATAAAGTTTTTTGGAACACAGTCACACCCATTCATTTACATATTTTCTAGGGCTGCTTTAGTATCGCAATACCAGAGTTGGGTAGTAAAGCCTAAAATATTTACTATTTGACCCTTTGAAGAAAAAGGTTACCAATCCCTACTCCATTCTGTTCACAGACTATATACCAACCCCATCCAACAACCTTTAAGATGGGTTGTTGATCAAGAAGACCAGGAAAGGGTGGCACTGAATTACTGCTACCTCTTTTCATTAGGAAAATAACTCCAAAGTACTATTAGGAAGGCATCAATTTAACGTTTTAGAACACTGCTTTGTATTACTCTTCATTGAATTGGGCTGTTGACATCGTCCATCAACTGGCCATTTAACAAGCAAAACATTACTAAACTGTTTTTGTGTAAGAGTATTAACTCAAAGACAGAAGACTTTTTTAAAAGCAAATTTCCTGTTGTTAAAATATTTTATCAAAGAGTATTCTAAAAATGATTTTGCCTTTTGAATAAGAGTAAATATAGATAGAATTTATCGCTTTCATTCTCTCCACAAATATCCTTAACATGTTACTAACCCTCAAATGAAGACAAGCATTAGATGAATATTTATGGCGGCCATGGTTAAGGAATGTCATTATTATTCATTAACTAAATATCATTCATTAACTATGTATTTAGTACTGGCTTTCAGAACTGAGTCATGAGATATGTTTAGTCACTATAACGGAATAATATGTTTAGACATTACAAATGACCAGTTTATATTAGCCCCTCAGCAATGAGAATGTCAATATCCATATAAAATTTTTAACTTCTTTTATAAAATATCCTTTCAGAGCAGACACAGAAAATTATTTGACAAGCTGTGACTAAACAACACAGATAGATTTTTTTTTATTTTAATTTTAATGTTAATTTTTTTTTGAGATAGAGTCTTGCTCTGTCACCCAGGGTGGAGTGCAGTGGCACCACATCGGCTCACTGAAACCTCTGCCTCAGCCTCCCGAGCAGCTGGGATTACAGGCACCCACCACCACACCCAGCTAATTTTTGTATTTTTAGTAGAAATGGGGGGGGTTTTTCACCATGTTGCCCAGGCTGGTCTCGAACTCCTGACCTCAAGTCATCTGCCCGCCTTGGCCTCACAAAGTGCTGCTGGGATTACAGGTGTGAGTCACCATGCCTGGCCAATTGATGTCTTTATCACATTCAGAGGTCAGGCTTTAAAAGCCTTCTGGAAAACAGCCCGAAACCCAAAAGTGCAAAAAGGGAGAGGAAGGAGAGAGTGTTTAGTGTTTAATAATTCGTGGGGTTTTCTTGTTTTTTTCTTTTTATAGAGATGGGGGTCTCACTATGTCACCCAAGCTAGTCTCAAACTCGGGCTCAAGCAACTCTCTTGCCTCAGCCTCCCAAAGTGCTGGGATTACAGGCATGAGCTACCATACCAGGCTGGGAGTTTTTGTTAGGGGCCAGGGTATTGTAAATTTCCCCAGGTGATTCTAAAGTACAGCCAAGTTAAAGCCCATTGATCCAGACAAACTATTGCTGAAGCCTAGGGGTTACACTTCAAGTCTGCTGCCCTTTCTGCAGCCAAAAGCTTCCCAGAGGCCCCCAAATCACAGCAAATAAACAATTGACCCTCTATGAAAAAAAAAATTATTCAGAACTTTCCTTGGATGGATGGGTGGGGACAGGTTTGGGTGGGTTTGTACGGCACCGAGAATAAGAATTTAGCCTTTTCAAAGAACAGAATAAAACTTGAAATATTTAAGATCGACCACCCCATAATACAGGTGTGGTGTAATCCCTTAATTGGCGTTGTGCCTTTGGCCTTGTTAGTATGCTTTGTCCCAGTGTTTGGGAATGTGTCATCTTAGCCATCCTGTTCTTGGTTTAACATTCAGCAAGATGACCACCATTATTTAGAATTCTCCTGAGAGAGTAGCCCCAAAACTAAGGATTTGGCACGCTCCCTCTTTTCCCTTTGCCATGGTGTTGCAATTTAAAATGCTTCTGTGTTGTCTCTTCCTTTGGGAATTTCCTCTGGAGCGGGAGATTAATCATTATGCAAATATTAAATACTCTGAACATTCTAGAAAGGAACAGAATGTGTTTAAGCAATCCTGTTACTGCTGTTTAAGTGAGAGATGACAAACAGCTGTTGTGATTTGTCCTGCATTCAAATTCTACCGTGCGGTTTGCATTATATCAAATTATATTTAATTTTTCCTTGAGATTCATATGTACCTCTGCCAAAACTTCTGGATTCCCATGAATCTTCAAATATATCGACCAGCATCCAGCCTGTTTGCACCCACTCCGAGACCTAAAGGCTACTCTGGGAAAAGATATATTAAAACATTTCTCTCTCGGAATGTTAGTTTGACTGAGATGTTATTTAGATTCTTGAAATAGCCTAAATGCTTGGGGTGATCTGAAAGGAAATGCTGCAGTCTAATGTTGCTAATAAATAGGGGAAGTCATGCTCTCTCAGGCACAGCCCTGAGGGAAAAACAAAGTCCTCACTTTGTCCTGAAGGTCAAAACTGCATAGCTTGGCTTGTCGTATTCTCTCCCTCTGTGTCCTTGTTGGTTTCTAAACAATAGACTACTGGTTAATAATTCCCTACATTAAAATTCCCTGTGTGGTTTCTCTCTTCGGGTCTGATCCATACTGATATGGGATCCTTGGTAAACACTGAACGCCCCAAGGGCAAAAGGCAGGGCTGGGACCAGGGTGAGGCAAGTGAGGCACAGGGCGGCTTTGGCTTCGGGGATTGCAGGTCATTCAACTGCAAGGTCACCTGAGAGTGAGTGCCTCCTTGAACAGTGTACCCTAGGTCCATTGCTTCCCTCACCCTCGTCTATACCCTGCTCTGCCATTTTCCTTCTTGCCTTTTTTTTTTTTTCTTTTGAGACAGAGTTTCACTCTTGTTGCCCATGCTGGAGTGCAATGATGCGATCCCAGCTCACTGCAGTCTCCGCCTCCCGGGTTCAAGCGATTCTCCTGCCTCATTCTCCCGAGTAGCTGGGATTACAGGCATGTGCCACCACGCCCAGCTAATTTTGTATTTTTAGGAGAGATGGGTTTTCACCATGTTGGTGAGGCTGGTTTCGAACTCCTGACTTCAGATGATTCACCCGCCTCAGCCTCCCAAAGTGCTGGGATTACAGGCATGAGCCACCACACCTGGCCTCTTTCTTTCTCTTTCTTTCTTTCTTTCTTTCTTTTCCTTCTTTCTTTCTTTCTTTCTTTCTTTCTTTCTTTCTTTCTTTCTTTCTTTCTTTCTTTCTTTCTTTCTTTCTTTCTCTTTCTCTTTCTTTCTTTTTCTTTCTTTCTTTTTCTTTCTTTCCTTCTTTCCTTTCTTTCCCTCTCTCTCTCTCTTTCTTTCTTTCTTTCTTTCTTAAGAGAGTAATCTAGCACCTCCACAGAATTCTAGCAGGTGCTCAATTAGCATTTAGTGAAAGGCTGAATTACCTTTTCTTTCTTGGAATAATTTCCTTAATTCAGTTTTAAAAAAAATTTGAGTCTGGGCCAGGTGCTGTGGCTCACAACTGTAATACCAGCACTTTGGGAGGCCCAGGTGGGCAGATTGCTTGAACTCAGGAGTTCAAGACCAGCCTGGGCAACATGGCAAAACCCCATCTCTACAAAAAGTACAAAAATTAGCCAGGTGTGTGGTGTTATACACCTGTTGTCCCAGCTACTCAAGAGGGCTGAGGTGGGACAATCTCTTGAGCCTGGGGAGGTTGAAGCTGCAGTGAACCGTGCGTGATTGCACCGCTGCACTCCAGCCTGGGTGACACAGTAAAACCCCTTCTCTAAAAAAAAAAAAAAAAAAAAAAAAAAAAAAAAAAAGTCTAGATATAGTATAGTATGGTACTCAAAAGCCAAATTTCCAAGTCTTATAGACGCAGGCTCAATCCTAATCCTAGTATGACACCCTGGTCGAGTTACTCTCTGATCCTCAGTTTCCTTAAATATAACATAGACATAATAATAACACCTACGTCATAAGGCTATAGGAAAGATGAAATAACACTATACACATAAAGGGTTTAGCTCAATGCCCTAAAATGTCAGCCTGTAGTTTTGATAGTAGGCTAAAGTCACTCTCCATTCAATTAGCTAAAAAGCCTCCCTAGTCTGAGTCACAGAATGATGAAATAAAAAACAAAACCCTTTATGTCAGTAATTAGTCTTTTGCCGGGGGAAGGGGGTCTAAAGTCACAAAAGTCGAGCATTGCCTCTCTCTGTCCCAAGAGCCAACCAAAAGCTAAAGTACACAAGGTTTAAGAAGGAAGACAAAAAGCAGAGCCATGGCATTGATTTCCTTTCCCATGAGGGAAGATTGGAGTCGAATAAATATCGAATCACATATTTTGTTTTCATTTTTAAAAGTTAGAACTTTACTCCAATTCAATAAGAATGATTAGTTGCCCTTTCAAGTTCTAGGAATTATGACAGGTGGTAAAGATGCAAAAAGAAGATATCCTCCTTGCTCTAAAGCAATTGAAGGTCTTGAGGCTCCCAAGGAGGGAAAGGGCAGGGACCTAGCAAGAGAATCCTTCCCAGAGGAGAAAAAGGTATTGGTATTGCCAAGGCACTGCAGAAGTGGAAAAAAGAAGAAGGGAAGCCACTAATTACTTGCATTATTCAAGTGACTAGAGCAAGATGGTGCTTTGAAATTTGCTGCTAGTGTATTTGTTCATTTTGAGCTTGTCTTAGTCCATTCAGGCTGCTATAACAAAATGCCACTAACTGGGTGGCTTGTGAACAATGGAAATTTATTTCTCACAGTTCTGGAGGCTGGAAGTCCAACATGAGGGTGCCAGCGGTTGAGTTCTGGTGAGGGCCCTCTTTCAGGCTGCAGATACCAACCTCTCACTATCACCTTACATGGAAGAAGGGGCAAACTAGCTCTCTAGGGTCTCTTTTATAAGGGCACGAATCCCAATCATAAGGGCTTCACCTATGAGCTAGACTAATGACCTCCCAAAGTCCCCACTATCCTAATACTATCACTGTGGAGGTTAAGATTTCAACATATGAATTTGGGAGGACAAAAACATCCAATCTATAGCAAAGCTACTAATATTGACAATGATAGCTACCACTTATTGAATGCTTAGCATATGCTAGGCATTTTATATCCCTCAATTCATTTTTAATCCTTCCAAAAACCCTGAAAGGTAAAAATTATTATCACAATTTTACAGATAAAGAAACTACTACCTGCCAGGCGTAGTGGTTCATGCCTATAATCCCAGCACTTTGGGAGGCCAAGGCAGTTCTATCACCTGAGGTCAGGAGTTCAAGACCAGCCTGGCCAACATGGTGAAATCCTGTCTCTACTAAAAATATAAAAATTAGCTGGGTATGGTGATGACTGCCTGTAGTCTCAGCTACTTGGGAGGCTGAGGCAAGAGAATTGCTTGAACCCAGGAGGCGGAGGTTGCAGTAAGCCGAGATTGCGCCATTACATTCCAGCCTGGGCGACAACAGCAAAACTTTGCCTCAAAAAAAAAAAAAGAGAAAGGAAGGAAGGAAGGAAAGAACCACCAGGCACAGTGATGCACACCTGTAGTCCCAGCTACTTGGGAGGCTAAGGCAGGAGGATGGCTTCAACCCAGGAGTTCAAAGCTGGAGTTCACTATGGTTGCACCTATGAATAGTCACTGCACTCTAGCCTGGGCAACATAGCAAGACTCCATCCCTAAAAAAAAAAAAAATTAAGAAAGAGAGAGGAGAGAGACAGAGAGAGGAAGAAAGAAGGAAGGAAGGAAGGAAGGAAGGAAGGAAGGAAGGAAGGAAGGAACTGAGGCTCTGAAAGATTAGGTACCTTTCAGCCAGAGTAATGAAGTAAAGACCATCTTTCCCAACTGTGCCCTTGACCTCCTACTGCTGACTTTGTCCAGCTTCTAGGAATTCATTTTCTGCTTGCACAAAAAAAATCACACGGGGCCTATAGAGCATTTCTAAAACTAAGCAAATGTGACCTGAATCCCTTCATAAAACACTAGCTACCATATAGCCCAGATTCAACCAGCTTTTACGCACAACTGAAATTTTTTTTGTTTGTTTTTAATTTGAGATGGAGTCTTGCTCTGTTGCCCAGGCTGGAGTGCAGTGGCCAGACCTCAGCTCACTGCAAGCTCCGCCTCCCGGGTTTACCCCATTCTCCTACCTCAGCCTCCCGAGTAGCTGGGACTACAGGCGCCCACCGTGCCAGGCTAGTTTTTTGCATTTTTTTTTAGTAGAGACGGGGTTTCACCATGTTAGCCAGGATGGTCTCGATCTCCTGACCTCGTGATCCGCCATCTCGGCCTCCCAAAGTGCTGGGATTACAGGCTTGAGCCACTGCGCCCAACCCAACTGAAAATTTTAACAGAAATATGGATGTGCTACTCAAACCTGATCAACTTACTATACTACATCTCTAAAACAGTTCTACCAGATTATTAACCGCAGCTACAAAGAATAACCCCAGAAAATGTTCTCGGATTTTACGTCATCCTTAGTCCAATATGTAAAACTTCCACAGCAGACAGCCTAACACAGAGTGGGCAATCACCAAATATTCGTTCCCTTATCTTTCCCTTCCTCTACTGCAAGTTGTAGAAATTAAATAGTGAGCTAAGCAAGCAGATCAGGAGAGAACCCCTGGAAAGCAGGTTAACCAGAAACAACAGGATAGGTAATTACAGGCTAATCACCGACAGGCGTGGTTCACGGCCCCCTCCAAACCACCTTTCCAGGGATGATATTGCCAGTTATGGTTTTACCCATGAACTGACCTTGGCCCAGAGCCTTCAATTCACTTGGCCAGGGACTTTGCATACCAGAGAAGTCATTCCCAGCCAATAGATATACTTTCCACATTCCCTTTAAACAAGCCTTGTGTTGGTGTTAAGATAAGCTCGCTAACGGTAACTAAGGGACAGAGTTGGAAACTATGAAACAAGGAGAGGAAAAGTGGGCTACATAAATGGGAGCCCCTGGAACAACTTTATGAGCAGCCCCAGGGAATGGCTTTGAGGTGGAGGGAAGCAGGAAATGTATATCATGACATACCAGTTTTGATACCCGTGTTCCAAAAAGAGCATTTATGATATTTGAGCACATATGTAATGGTTTGGGAAGTAGTAACAATGAGATGATATGCTAAGCACTTTGCCTGGTGCACAGGAAATACGTAGGCAATAAGAAAGAGCTGCCACTATCATTAGAATGAAGACTTTGCTCTTTGCTCTTTATCATTAAGACTGTAGTTTGTGGCCGGGCGCGGTGGCTCACGCCTATAATCCCAGCATTTTGGGAGGCTGAGGTGGGTGGATCATGAGGTCAGAAGATCAAGACTGTCCTGGCTAACACAGCGAAACCCCGTCTCTACTAAAAGTACAAAAAATTAACGGGGTGTAGTGGCATGCGCCTGTAGTCCCAGCTACTCGGGAGGCTGAGGCAGGAGAATTGTTTGAACCCAGGAGGCAGAGGTTGTGGTGACCTGAGATCCCGCCACTGCACTCCAGCCTGGGCAACAGAGTGAGACTCCATCTCAAAAAAAAAAAGGACTAGTTTGTTAAAGAGGTTACACGGTGCAGGGTATCTGTATACACAGGGGGCTACTAAGGTGGGTATTGTGGTAGGCTGAAAATGGCCCTCCCAAAGATACCAAGTTACTTTCCTGGAACCTGTAAAAGTTACCTTTATTGGAAAAAAAAAAGCGGGGGAGGTCTTTGTAGATAAGAGTAAGTAAAGACTCTTAAAATGGGGAGATTGTCTGGTGGGGGACCCCAAAAATGCAATCACGAGTGACCTCATAAGACAGAGGAAGATTTCATGCCCCGGCCCCCCCCCCCCCCCCCACACACACACACACGAAAAGGCAAGGTGAAAATAGCAAAGATAGAGAAGAAGACATTTGAAGATGCTTGCCTTGAAGATTCTAGGGACAAAGTCACAAGCCAAGAAATGCCAGCAGCTACCAAAAGCAGGAAAAGGCAACGAGCAGCTTCTCTCCTAGAGCCTCTGGAGGAAGCCCATCCTTGTCAACACCTGGATTTCAGCCCAGTGATTTAGACTTCTGGCCTCCAGGACTAGGCAAGAATACGTTTAGTTTGCTTTTCATTACCAAGTTTGTGGTGATTTGTTACAGTAGCCACAGGAAACTAATCCAGGTATTAACTGGCTTTTCAACCGAGCAAGACTCACCAGTGAATGACTGACCAGCAAGAGTGAGATGTGCTGTTCTAACTAATAGGTATTAATTGAATGATGCAGTTTCAAAGATATAGACAATAGTGCTGATAAACCAGTTTGTTGGAGGGAAGGAGCCCTTATTTTTAGCAGACACCAATTTCTGTGATGCAACTACTCCCACCATGGCCCAATTTCAAAGGTTTAACATTTGGCTTGCAAAATTCCTTGCCATTTAACAATTGGCTTGCACAAGCCAGCAGGAGCCAGCTCCAGCCCCTCCCTGTAGAGGTGCTTTAAATCACGAGAGAAATTGCTCTAAAACTGTATTGAGCATAATTTAATTTCTCCTTGATAATTCTGAAGGGCACTTCATGGTATTGTAGTTCCTGAGGGTCAACATGGGGAACATTAATTACTGCTGCACTGCATACATGCAGAGTTGCTAATCAGTGGCATGGGGGTAGATAGTTTCCAATGCTGATGGAATGAGAAGGACCAGGCAGAACCAGAATGTCCTGTAGATTGTCAGTTGCATGCTTTTATTCCTTGGAGAACTCTGAAAGGAATCCAGTAGAGGCCATCACGTCCTTAGGTAAATTTATTATGGTATAAGTTGTAATTGTAGTGACAGAAATCTTCATCATTTTTTTCCAATGGCATAAGGCTTTACAACTTTCAAAGTGAATTGGATTTTTACCTTAAGCAAAATAGAACAGAGGCTTTATCTCAAGCAGAAACAAATGGAGTGTGTAAAATTCGGTCTCTCTCTTCAGCCCCATGCTACTGACTTCTGAATAGCATTCCAGCTGTATTTATCTGGGGCTTGGGAAATTTTCTTGGTTCCTGGGAAGAAAGTTAACTAAAACATATGACATCTCTGGCAGCAGTCACAATTTCACAAAAAACTTTCGTGCAATAACTTCACATATTGCTTCCCCTGGTGGAATCACTATCTCTAGGGAAAGCTTGGGTCTAAAATGACAACTATATTGAATGAAAGTGAGAGCTGAATGCTAGATCCACCAGCTTATATCTCTCTAGGAGAAGTCTTCATCTTAAAATCACTTTTTATGGATGACGTTATGACAGAGACAAGTTCTAGATTTTTTTTCTTTTTCTGCTTTTAAAGCATAAAAATTTTAAAACTTCTGACGTAGCCAGGCATGGCGACGTGTCTGTAGTCCCAGTTACTCAAGAGGCTGAGGCAGGAGGTTTGAGCCCAGAGGTTCAAATCCAGCCTGGGCAACGAAGTGAGACCCCCCCAACACACACCAATCTCAAAATAAACAAACAAAAAGCCTTCTCAAGTAAAAAAATAAGCAAATACAGTTACTAGTCCAGCTACTCAACAGTGCTCCCTGTAGATGAAATACTACAGAGTGTTTGCTATTTACAGGAAATTGGAAGTGGGGTGGTTACTGGAGAGTGGGTTGGCAGAGATTGGTGGTCATGTAATTTAATCCTGAGATAGACTGGTTATGAGAATCAGTGTTTTCAAATTTCAAATACTGTCTTGCTTTTGCTTTTGTGTATATATATACATGCATATATATACATATATACACATATATATATACATATACATATATACACACACACACACACACAAAAGCAAAAGCAGGACAGTTATTAGCTATCCTTCCTAGAGATAGCTAGCGAGGACAGCTAATCAACTCTTTCAACATTTCAAGATTAAAGGATGAGGATACCACCTGTGTTTTAATACGGACATGGCTCAAGCCCTTTATACTGCCATGTAAAAGATTTTTAGAGCACATGTGTTGATCATTGCAGTGATGAGATGGTATTAAAAGGCTTGACAAATTGGTCTCCATGGCAGTGCTTCTAGTCCCAGCTACTCAGGGAGGCTGAGGCAGGAGGATAAAGTGAGCCCAGGAGTTTGAGTCTAGCCTAGGCAACAAAGTGAGATCCTGTCTCTAAAACAAAACTCAACAAAACACAGGCTTGACAAACACCTACTGAAGGCAACATGATCGTTACTTATAGAAAGGAGAGGATCAGAGTTAGGACAGTGAAGGACTAGATTTATGAAGCTTCAGTCCCTTCTTTATGGCACTGAAGAGAGACAGTTCAAGTCCTCTAATTGCCCCATAGGCTTTGTCATATAAGAATGGATAATTTGCTACAAGCTAGAAATGGCAAAACCAATGACCTCATGTTGCTACTGTACTGACTAATCATCTTACTTGTGAAACTATCTATACCTCGCAGAGAACTTTAAGAAAACCACTGGGCATGGTGGGTCGTGCCTATAATCTCAGAATTTTGGAAGACCAAGGTGCGGGGATCCCTTGAAGCCAGGAGTTTGAGACCAGCCTGGGCAACACAGCAAGATACTGTCTCTACATAAAATAAAAAATAAGAAAAGTTAGCCAGGCATGGTGGCTATGCCTGTAGTCCTAGCTACTTGGGAGGCTGAAGCAGGAGGATCCTTGCAGTGAGCTATGATTGTTCTATACTCCAGCCTGGGTGACAGAGCGAGACCCTGTCTCAAAAAAAAAAAAAAAAAGAAAAAGAAAAAGAAAGAAAACCTTGCAGTACACATCTTCATAAGCCCAAAAGTTACTTCCTTCCATTTATTGCAAGGCTATGAGAACCCAAATGTCTGCCTGTTACAATTTTAACCAGCACTTTTCTACAAGTGAGTATGTTCAAGAACCCCTAAAAAGACTGTAATAATGAGATATCAAGTGCCTATATGAGGTAGCAGGAGGAAGAAAGAGACAGTACAGAGAAATAACAATCCACACATAATCCAGTAATGCAAGCTCTGAAATTCCAACACTTCATTTCAACTGCTACCCCCAAAATTCCATACCATCTTCTTGCTTTTGGATAAAGTCAGTGACAAGAAACGAGATGGTCATATAGCAGCAATAAAAATACAATCAGGAGAAATAATGATTTGTAATATCCCCATGCGAAAGAAACAAACCTGAGTAGTGAGAGGAACATGGGTCTTGGATTAGGATATAGACCAATGTCTAAACCCTGGTTGGCCAGTCATAAACTATGTAATAACCTTGGGCAATTCACCTAATTCCTCTGAGTCTTAATTTCCTCATTTCTTACATGTGGTAATTGTGCCTAATTGAGAAAATGCACAACAGAAACTCAATAGTAGCTCTAATTACCATGCAACAGCCAGGAAGGTCCACTGTGTGGGTTTCTTTCAGGCTGTGAGTAAGTGGACACGGATTTCTGTAGCTCATTTCTGCCAGAGGATATGAGTATTTCAAGAAGCAGGAAGGGCTGGAGGTGTGTGAAGGCTCCCCCGCTCCTGTACTTCATTTGTACACTCTCATCATCACTGGAGGAGTCTCCTGGCTGCAGTTGAGCCTTCGATGATGAGCATCACTCACATTCCCAGCTGGGTGGGGGAAGCCCAGACATTCTTGCTCTGCCCCTCAACCAGCTTGGTGCCAGATTTCCTCTCGCTTCACCCCTCAAGGAAGTCATCTAAGGAGCAGGCATCACACAGTAGCAACAGGCCTTGTCGATGACGACATCGTAGGTTATTTTACCCACTCTGTTTATCTCGCACTGAGAGGCAGGAGAGCACAGTAAGGAGCACAGGTATTTTGGTTTTGTTTTGTGGGTTCTGTGGGGGTTTTCTTGTTGTTGCTGTTTTTGTTTTGTTTTTGAGATGGACTGTCACTCTGTCACCCAGGCTGGAGTGCAGTGGCACAATCTCAGCTCACTGCAACCTCTACCTCCAAGGTTCAGGTGATTCTCATGCCTCAGCTTCCCAAGTAGCTGGGATTACAGGAGCACACCACCATGCCCGGCTAATATTTGCATTTTAAGTAGAGACAGGGTTTCGCCATGTTGGCCAGGCTGGTCTCAAACTCCTGAGCTCAAGTGATCCTCCTACCTTGGCCTCGCAAAGTGCTGGGATTACAGGCATGAGCCACCGCGCCTGGCAAGGAGCACAAGTTTTGAAGTCAAACAGACCTGTTTTCAAAGTCTGTTTCTGTCCTGTGCCACATCTAAACCTTAATTCCCTAAGCTGTAAAAGATGATCAAATAGGCCAGGCGGTGGCTCACACCTGTAATCCCAGCACTTTGGGAGGCCAAGGAGGAGGATCACCTGAGGTCAGGAGTTCGAGACCAGCCTGGCCAACGTGATGAAACCCCATCTCTATTAAAAATACAAAAATTAGCCAGGCATGGTAGCGTATGCCTATAATCCCAGTTACTCCAGACGTTGAGGCGGGAGAATCACTTGAACCCAAGAGGCGGAGGTTGCAGTAAGCCAAGATCATGCCACTGCACTCTAGCCTGGGTGACAAGATTGTCTGGGGAAAAAAAAAAAAAGGAAAATCAGGATTTCTAAGAGATATCTCTACTCTCATGTTCATTGCAGCATTATTCATAATAGCCAAGATATAAAAACAACTTAAATGTCCATCAACAGATGAATGGATGAAGAAAATATGGTATACATATACAACAGAATATTATTCAACCTTCAAAACAAAAGGAAATCCTGTCATTTGCAACATGAATGAACCTAAAGAATATTAAGCTAAGTAAACTAAGCCAGACACAGAAAAACAAATACTGTGTTGATCTCACTTATGTGTGAAAACTAAAGTAGTCAAACTTAGAACAGCAGAGAGTGGAATGTTGGTCGCCATGAGCTGGAGGGATAGGGGAATGGGGGAGATATTGGAAAAGGGTTACAGAGTTTTAGTTATCCAAATGAATAAATTCTGGAGATCTATTCTACAACAATGTGACTACAATTAGCAACACTATATTGTATTATTGTATACTTGAAATTTGCTAAGAGGGTGGATATTAAGTGTTCTCACCACCAAAAAAAAAAAAAAAGAAGAGAAAGAAAGGAAGGAAGAGAGAGAGAACAAAAGAAAATGGTAACTATGTGAGGTGATGGATATGTATATGATATATGTGCATATTATATATATGATTTGATATGGATATATCCATATGCATATATATGCATAATTGAAATTTGTACATATTTAAAGTGTACAACATGATGATTTGATACGCATATATATGCATATTTATCCATATCCATATGCATATCTATGCGTATCGAATCATCCATATCCATATCTATGCATATCTATGCATATGTATATGGGTATATATGCATATATATATCAAATCATCATGTTGTACACTTTAATATGTACAATTTTCAATTGTCAATTATACCTCAACATGGGAAAAAGTCTTGTCATGAAGGAGATGCTTAATAAATGGTAGTTAATGTTACTATCTTTGATTGGTTTGTCTTTGAATAAATTTCTGTGGCCTAAATGAGGAAGCATATTCAAGGCATATATGCAAATATTTGTAAGAGTAGAGGAAAGTTCTTAATCCAAATTATATGCACCAATATTGCTCACTTGAGTGGAAGGAAATTATAGAATGGAGTATTAACTTTCTAATGACTAGACAAAATTAGTTGAGTAAATTACCCAATCAGTTCAGGGGAGGAAAAAAAAACCTGATTCAAAGTTGTTTGTTTCCCCCTCTGTGGGTTCATTTTATTGCTGCAACCTTCTAATTTGTTTTAGTTATAAAGACATGGCCATTTCATTTTCAGTTTCACCCAGGAACTAGAACTATATTTTGAATAGGGACAATTGGATTTAGAAAATCACTTTTGTACAACTAGAACTCATTTACAGCTAGTTATTCAAATATCCAGTGACAGCATAATAAAAATTTAGGGCCTTCATTTAATTAAACACTCCAGTTTACGATTCCCTGGAAGTAGTAACACATATTTAGAAACTGCTCTCTTTCATGTTTTTAAAATGGCATCTAACATTAAGACAGTAATTTATTAAGAAATAACTTGCTGATCTGAAAGTGCTGATGTGATTTCAAAATATCTTTAGAATGAATCCAACTCGATGAGACTTATATGCATAGATTTGGAGAACAAGGAGCTTATCATAGGATTTTCATAGCCCTCTCAAAATGGCAAATGAAGATAAATTGCAGAAATAGGGACTGCATGTTGCAATCAAAAGGGAACCTGCCCACTGACTGAAACAAACTTGGAAAACAAATGAATGGAAGATTAAACAGTGAAGTCTAAGTAATATTACTTGTTCCCCTATGATTAAAGTATGACAGGCACCATGAGTCAAACTGTAAACATATACTAGTTATAGTAGACCTCACTGGGTTTCTGCTTTGGTAAACCACAGCTGCCTCCAATTTACCATTGAACCATGTTTTAGGGAAACGAAACCAGCCACCACCTCCTTTCATGCATGTGATATATTATTCATAAGCAAGCCCTAATGACAGAAGAGAGCATTCTTAAAATAGTCCAATGGCTTTTTTATAGTCAACAATACAACCCCCCTATATTTCTTTACACCTAACTCACAACATATTCAAGAATATTCCATCATGTGCTTAACTTTAATTTTTAGATGACTTTTTTCACCTGAGCTGGCAGCTTTACTAATGCCCAAGTCCAAACATATAGATGGGAGCCTCCTCAAATATATACCAAGAAGCACGTGATATAAACTGGAGGAATCGTAGTATGGGACCACCTAATAATAGCAAAGCCAATGTTTACTTAGTATTTACTATTTACCTAACATTGTGCTAAGCACTTTTGAAGAATTATTTTGTTTAATCGGCAACACCAATAAGACAAAATTCCAGTGTCCCAGATGATAAAACTAGCAAAACTTAAACATCCTAACAGTTAATAAAAAATTAACCCCCTAAGTGAAAATTAGTTTTTCACAGGTGATTTCTTGGCAATTTATAAAATTTAAGTTTTCCTAAAATTAACTGTAAACTGATACATCTTAATCACGCACAGCAAATATCTATGAATTTTAAGTGATTTCTCTGCTCTATTAGCCATTTAGATCAGCTTTTATATGAAACTTCCTTTTCATAGGTGCAGTTGAAGACAAAGGATAAAAGCTTTTTCATACTTTAAGCTAACTTTCATTAAACTATCCTATCATCAGAAACCCACTGCCAGTGGGTACGGTGGCTCACGCCTGTAATCCCAGCAATTTGGGAGGCTGAGGCGGGCAGTTCACTTGAGGTCAGGATTTCAAGTGAAATCCTGGTCAGCATGGCGAAACCCCATCTCTACTAAAAATAAAAAAATTAGCCAGGCGTGGTGGTGCGTGCCTGTAATCCCAGTTACTCGGGAGGCCGAGGCAGAAGAATCACTTGAACCCGGGAGGCAGAGGTTGCAGCGAGCTGAGATTGCGCCACTGCACTCTAGCCTGGGTAACAGAGTGAGACTCCGTCTCGAAAAGAAAAAAGAAACCCACTGCCAGCTCTGAAAGATCTTCGATGATTTGGGCCACTCATTCATTCCTCAGACTTAACCACCAACTGTGCACCACACCTTGGGGATACAAATAAGACATGAACTCCACCTTCAAAACACATTCAGCCTGCTGAGAGAGAGATATAAACAAACCATAGCAAATAAAATGCACAATATCATATAACAGAGGTAGGGAGAATGGAGGTCGAAAGGAGAAAGTAATTGGAAAAAAAGCAATCTTCAGAAGGCTTCACAGAAGCAGTGACACTAAAGGTAGCATCTTTTTTTTTTTTTTTTTTTTTTTTTGAGGCAGAATTTCACTCTCTTGCCCAGGCTGGAGTGCAGTGACACAATCTCAGCTGACTGCAACCTTCACCTCCTGGGTTCAAGCAATTCTCCTGTCTCAGCCTCCCAAGTAGCTGGGACTACAGGTGCACGCCACCATGCCCGGCTAATTTTTAGTAGAGATAGGGTTTCACCATATTGGTCAGGCTGGTTTCGAATTCCTGACCTCAGGTGATCCACCCACCTTGGCCTCCCAAAGTGCTGGATTACAGGTGTGAGCCACCTCACCCGGTCTAAAGGTAGCATCTTAAATGTAGATGAAAATCTGTGATGTTCAGTACGTTCACTCTACCTTTTTTTTTCAAAAGATGAATGACCTTTTCATTAATGTTTTCCTTTTTTTTTTTTTTTTTTTTTTGAGACAGAGTCTTGCTCTGTTGCCGAGGCTGGAGTGCAATGGCGCGATCTCAGCTTACCACAACCTCCACCTCCCAGGTTCACGTGATTCTCCTGCCTCAGCCTCCTGAGTAGCTGGGATTACAGGTGTGCACCACCACACCCAGCTAATTTTTGTATTTTTAGTAGAGACCGGGTTTCACCATGTTGGACTGGCTGGTCTCAAATTCTTGAGCTCAAGTGATCCTCCTGTCTCAGCCTCCCAAAGTTCTGGGATTACAGACATGAGCCACCACGCCCAGTCAAAAGATGAATTACCTTTTTAAAAAGGCATAGGATTATATATCTAATTTACCTACTATTCCATTACTATTTTACATCCTACTTCTGAATTTCTCTGTCTTCCAGCACTTATGTTGACTTAATTTTTTTCTTTTAACTAGTCAGATTGTTGTACTATCCACATAAAAATTATTTCCAAAGACTTGTGATGGAACCCAGGGATGCCACACCTAGGCATATAACTCTCACACGGAGACACGTACAAAAACATTTATCTTGCATTGTTTGTAAGGGAAAAATAATGGAAACAATTTAAAGATCTATCAACAAAAGCATGAATAAATTGTGGTCTTTTTATACAATGAAATACTATCTAGCACTTTAGATGAACTAGAAGATGTCTATTGGCCTGACGCGGTGGCCCATGCCTGTAATCTCAGCACTTTGGGAGGCCAGTGTTCACTTGAGACCAGGAGTTCAAGACCAGCCTGGCCAACAGGGTGAAACCCATCTTTACTAAAAATACAAAAATTAGCGGAATGTGGTAACAGGTGCCTGTAATCCCAGCTACTCGGGAGGCTGAGGCAGGAGAATCGCTTGAACCTGGGAGGCGGAGGCTACAGTGAGCCAAGATTGTGCCACTGCACTCCTAGAGACAGAGCGAGACTCTATCTCAAAAACAAAAAAAGATGTGTATTAAGGGCCAAGCATGGTGGCTCACACCTGAAATCCCAGTACTTTGGGAGGCTGAGACAGGTGGCTCACTTCAGCTGAGGAGTTCACGACCAGCCTGGGCAACATGTGAAACTGTCTCTACAAAAAAATACAAACATTAGCCGGGCATGGTGGCGTGTGCCTGTAGTCCCAGCTACTTGCAGGGCTGAGGCAGGAAGATTGCTTGAGCCCAGGAGGTCAAGGCTTCAGTGAGTCATGATCACACCACTGCACTCCAGCCTGGTGAACAGAGTGAGACTGTTTGGGGAAAAAAAAAAAAAAAAAAAGATGAGTATTCATACATGTTGAGTGAGAGATTAAGAAGAAAGCACATAATATATCATTTAATGATTAAAAACTTGCAAATCAACTTTATGCCTTGTGTATGGATACATATATAGTATAAATATAAAAAAATAGCTGGGTGTGGTGGTGTGTGCCTATAGACCCAGCTACTTAGGAGGCTGAGGTGGGAGGATTGTTGAGCCCAGTAGTTCTGGGCATCATATAGCGACCTCCCAGGAGCGAGGGCTACCAGGTTGCCTAAGGAAAGGTGAACCTACCTGTGTAGGAAGCAGAGCAGGTCAAAACTCCTGTGCTGATCAGTAGTGGATTGCACCTGTGAATAGCCACTGCCCTTCACCCTGGGCAACACAGGAAGACTGCAGCTCTTATTTAAAAAAATTTAAAACAATATAAAAATACACACAGGAATTAAAACTCTAAATTTAGGTAGTTGTCGCCTCTGCAGATGACAAGAGAGGAATGAGAGAGATTGGTTTCAGGGGTTTTAACTACATCTATAAGATTTTAACTTTGTCAGCACTACTGGTGACTTGGTGAGGAAAAAAAGATTTTAACTTGGAAGAAAGAAAGGAAAGGGGAAAAAAAGGAAGGGAGGAAGAGGGAGAAAGGAGGAGGGAGGGAAAAAGAGAGATCTGAAGCAAATATGGCAAAATTTTATTACATGACTGAGCTGGATTGTAGATAGATGATTTTTTTGTCATATTATTTTGTATGCTTTTCTGTCTGTTTGAAATATTCTATTGTAAGTAGATGTGCTAATCTTTATAATAATAATCCATGGTATTATTCACCAAATTTAATAGTCTAACAAAAGTTTAGCAGTAAAAAATCAGCAAGTGGCACATAATTTCCAGTTCTACTAGTAAAGAAACTTGTTTGCATCTGGGGAAGATAATATCTGCAGTGTAACTTCCCCACTCCCTTTCCAGCACATCCTTAAAGGACTCAGATGGAATGTCTTCCTGTTACAAAGAAAAGTGCTTATGCATATTAACTCCTCTGCGGCTGAACCAATTTGTGACAGGATGAAAGAGCTACTGGGAAACAAGGTTAAGAAGGATGGACACTCTTCAGTATTTATAAATTTCTAGGTTTTTCCTTTTCAAGCTCCCTTAGAATTTTTACAAAAGAGGTCAACAGTTTAGCACGCCTCCAAATGAAAAATGTTCTGTTAATGTATTTGCTAATAAATAATAGTTTCAGAGGCAAAATTAAAGGCGCAAGTTGGTAAATAAATCATCCAGTGCCATATCCATATGTGGTCTCTGACATCAAAATAGGATGAAGGGCCGGGCACGGTGGCTTACTCCTGTAATCCCAGAACTTTGGGAGGCCGAGGCAGGTGGATCACTTGAAGTCAGGAGATCGAGATCAGCCTGGTCAATATGGTGAAACCCCATCTCTACTAAAAATACAAAAATTAGCCAGGCGTGGTGGCACATGCCTGTAATCTCAGCTACTCAGGAGGCTGAGGCAGGAGAATCACTTGAACCCAGGAGGCGGCGATTGCAGTGAGCCGAGACTGCGCCACTGCACTCCAGCCTGGGCAACAAAGTGAGACTCTATCTCAAAAAAAAAAAAAAAAAAAAAAAAAACAGAGGGAGAGAGAAATGCAGAATCTCAGGGTCTCTAGCCTACTGGGTCAGAGAGGGCACTACTGCAGCCAACTTGGGTAAGAGGAGACACAAAGCAAGTAAGATGTCAATTTCATATAAGAACAAAAATTAATATTTTTTTCTTCTTCCCACTCTCCCTCATCTCCCTTCCTCTCTCTTTCTTCCTCTTCTTTTCTTTTACAGTACACATTAAAAGAGAAACACATCAGCCAGAGAGAAGCAGCAAAATGCTTGGTGGTGAGGGGTTGGCCCCCACCGTCTGAGCTGCACCGTCTGAGCTGCTGCCCCAAATGGTCCCATACTAGGGAAGCCCAAGACTAAAGCAGCCCAAGACTAAAGCTATCTTCCTTCACCCAGTAAAGAGCAGAACCAAAGTATCAAAAACAGGCAAAGGGGATTCGGGGAAGAATGGGCCAGGTCTCCTACCAGGCAGGACTAGTTTCTCTTACCTCTCTAGTCTCTGACAGGAAGCACTTCCCAAAAGGCAGAATCCCAGTTGAACTGCTAGATCATGCACTGTGCTACAGTCCAATGGAATGTTGTCATCCAAGCCGGCCCCATCCAATGGGGAGGAATAGACAGATGCAGGCAAGGGAGGAGAAAATAATCTCTGGCTGCCCGGAGGCCCTCACATGGAAGCAGCTAGAGAAATGGTGTGCCGGAGTGTCCGCCATGATACTTGTCAGTGGGAATCCAAACCACCATATAGTCAAGTCTGGCTCAAAATGGCCAGTAATGTATACCATTGAAAAATCTAGTTTCCATGTCAAGAAGAAATGTAACATATAAGAGAAACTCAAAGAAATTGCTAAATGAAATGCAAAGCATGCCAAGAAAATGTGGAACAAACAGATTCTGGTTTGATCCCACTTTGCGAGCAAAATGTATCTCATTCTAAGGGGTCATATGAAGAGTGGCTTTGGCTGGGTGCGGTGGCTCATGCCTGTAATCCCAGCACTTTGGGAGGCCGAGGCAAGTGGATCACTTGAGGTTGGGAGTTCAAGACCAGCCTGGCCAACAGGGTGAACCCTCGTCTCCACTAAAAATACAAAAAAAAAAAAAAAAATTAGCCAGGCATGGTGGCAGGCGCCTGTAGTCCCAGCTACTTGGGAGGCTGAAGCAGAACCATTTGAACTTGGGAGGTGGAGGTTGCAGTGAGCTGAGATTGAGAGAGTGGCACTTTGTCTCAAAAAAAAAAAAAAAAAAAAAAAAAGAGGCTTTGGCTATAATGGGAATACTGTGGAAAAGGCAAGACCACTAAAGAGGAAAAACAGTTTCATCTTACTATGGGATGAAGGAAATATGTTTTCATATGCTGTTTTCTAATATCATTTTATGTAGATGTGGTTTCCTAACTATAGTATAAGATACTCTATCAGGAGCGTATGTTTTGTGTGGTTTTTTTTTTCATTTTCCCCCAAAGAACCTAATGTACTACATTGCATGCAGTAGGTGCTCAACAAATGGATTTAATAAATTTCAGAAGATGTTGATTTCACCAGGACTTAAATCAATTTGATAGTAATCATATGATTAATAGCATTCTTATGAAGAGAGCATATGGCACTAAAACACCAGAACCTGCCACAATCCTCTCCTCCCTATCTTAACCAAGAATTACACAGGAAGGCAGTAGGCAGGAATTGTTAGAAAAAAGCACAAACACAACGAAGGTGGGAGGCAGTAGTTTTCAAAGCAAGTAAGAATTGTGGAGATAGACATCAAAGAGATAACTTGGCAGAGATTTCTACTGAATTCCCTGGCAGAGGGATTCCTGGTCTAATCCTGGAAGTGCCACAGGCTTCCCATGTTGTCCCACATAAGAAATTTATCCTTAATTGCCTGCTTCATTTTCTTCATATGAAAAATAAAGGAAATGAAGGTCGGCAAAGCCTGACAGAATATTTGGAAAAGATTCTAAATTCATCAAGGTTCAGAGTCAATCACCCTCCACTCTAGCTCCTAACCAGCATTTTAATAGAAATGGAATTAGCCAAAACTTCAGTGGCCCTAGGAAGAGGGGCCAAATCCTGGCCTTAGGGTGTAAAGTGATTTTGAGGGAGAGATATGGAATCAAGGGTTCAGGTAACCATTTGCATATGTCACTCAAGCAGCAAAGATCCTTGATTGCCAGGTGAGGGAATGGGTCATAGAAAAAAAAAAGGGGGGGGGGGGGAATTGTAATTGTCCTGATTTCACTATACTCTTGAGATGCTAAAGTTACCATCTTAGTCCATTTTGTGTTGCTGTAACAATACCATAGACTGGGTAATTTAAAAAGAAAAGAAATTTATTTCTCACAGTTCTGGAGTCTGGGAAGCCTGAGAGCAAAGTGCCAGCATCTGAAAACAGCCTTCTTGCTGTGTTATTCCATGGCGGAAGGCAGGAAGGTGAGGGAGGGAGAGAGCAAGAGAGCCTGGGGAAGGAGGCTGAACTCATCATTTTATCAGGACCCACTCCCACAGTCAGTGACCCACTCTGGAGACGATGGCATTGATCCCTGCATGAGGGCAGAGCCCTCACAAGCTAATCACCGCTTAAAGATCCAACCTCTCAACACTGTTGCATTGGGGATTAGGTTTAAATGCATGAACTTTAGGGGACAAATTCAAACCACAGTGATAATACTTAAAAGAGTAAAAGAGGCTTGTTTGCTCCTAAGGTTTCTCCTTTTAAGCCAAGGGTCAAGAATGTGGAGCAAATATATGATTTATTGTTTTAAGACTGAATTGTGGCTTAATCTTGGTTCAAAGAGAATGGAAAAGGCTGATGTTACAATGTCAGAATGGTAGCAAAAAAAAAAAAAAAAATTCTGGTGCTGAATTCTATTATATCAGAAGTGGAGTGGGAAGCAACAAACTAACAGGAACATAAGAAACACATGTGCCCCCAGAATCTTCAGTTATCTCATAATAAATACATTCACTGAAAGCAGTGGTTTGGAGGGCTATACCATCTTTTGGAGCTATATTAAGTAACAGAGAGAAG
The DNA here is from genome assembly GCF_003255815.1 of Theropithecus gelada. Taxonomy (NCBI): domain Eukaryota; kingdom Metazoa; phylum Chordata; class Mammalia; order Primates; family Cercopithecidae; genus Theropithecus; species Theropithecus gelada. The sequence goes on along the minus strand of NC_037681.1, from coordinate 59,893,958 downwards.
AGGAAGAGGAAGGAAAATAGAATCTTATCGAGAAGGAAATGAGCCAAGCAACAGCAAAAGAATGTCTACAATATACTGAAGTCAATCTATTTAGAAACCCCAGAGACTTTTAACCCTTTTGGGAGGAGAACGCTTCATCTGTTGATGTTTCTTGGTTTACAGTGCTGAAACCTGATGAAAGTTCAGTCAGAACTACAGGATTGTATGTTATGTTTTTAAATGTATTATGGAAGCATCAACTTGTCATTGAAAAAAACAACAAATTTAAACAAAATAAGATCAAGATCATGTAAAATTGAACACAACTTTACAAATAGATTGATTTCTAATGCAAACGTTTGTAGCCCCAAATGGAAAATATTACCTGTCCCAGGACGACTATTCAGATGATGAAAGTTAAGTCAAAAGATGTCACTCAGTTTGTTAATGGGGTTCTTGAAGTGCTCATGGAAAATAAACACATTTCCTACCCAGAGCAAGGATAAGTAACATATATTGGATGTTACTAACCAGGTAATTGCTGTCATCCTAATTTATTCCTTGATTCTTAACTTGTTTCAAAAACAAAGTGGCTTCTCTGCCAAAATTCTATTCGTTCTTTTATAAGTGCAGAAATTTCTTCAGTCTCGAATTCCACTAATTTCCATTATCATTAAATTAGTAGATTAAAACTTTGTCGAGATCTTCTTTATTGAACCTATTTGTTTATCTAATTCTGCCATCCTTATTAGGGGGCTATTAACTCAAAAATATTTGGTTTTGGCTGGGAACAGTGGCTCACACCTGTAATCTCAGCACTTTGGGATACTGAGGTGGGAGTCAGTTGAGGCCAGGAGTTCAAGACCAACCTAGGCAACATATCAAGACCCCCATGTGTACAAAAAATAAAACAAAAATTAGCCAGGTGTGGTGGTGCATGTCTGTAGTAGTCACAACTACTTGAGAAGCTGAGGCAGGTTTGCTTGTGTTCGGAAGGTCAAGGCTGCACTGGCTGCACTGAGCTATGGTCACACCATGGCACTCCAGCCTGGACAACAAAGTGAGACCCTATCTCAGAAAAACAAAGAATAAAAAAATTAAATAAATTAATATATATAATATGTATAATACAGGTATGTGTATATATGTGTATGTGTGTATATATATGTGTATGTATATATATATGTATGTATTTTTGTGTGTTTTTATTTCTGTTTACTGGTTTCCCTCCTAAAGCTAATCACTGGGGCATCTGTTTTTCCAACTTTAAAATGAGTGCAGGCCAGGTGTGGTGGCTGCCACCTGTAATCCTAGCACTTTGGGAGGCCAAGGCGGGTGGATCACTTGAGGTCAGGAGTTCGAGACTAGCTTGGCCAACATGGTGAAACCCCATCTCTACTAAAAATACAAAAAATTAGCCGGGCCTGATGACGGATGCCTGTAATCCCAGCTCCTTGGGGGCCTGAGGCAGGAGAATCACTTGCACCCAGGAGGCAGAAGTTGCAGTGAGCCAAGATCACACCACTGCACTCCAGCCTGGGCAACAAGAGTGAAACTCTGTTTCAAATAAATAAATAAATAAATAAAATAAAATGAGTGCTTGTATCAAATAAGCCTAACATTTAGGAAAATATATTTCAGTATATATAATAGAAGCAACCTACTTTCAGAAAGACAATGAACTGCTGAAAAAGGTTTTTTTTTTTTTTTTTTTTTTACATATTAGTTATAAAATAATTACTAAGGCGGCCGGGCGCGGTGGCTCAAGCCTGTAATCCCAGCACTTTGGGAGGCCGAGATGGGCGGATCACGAGGTCAGGAGATCGAGACCATCCTGGCTAACACGGTGAAACCCCGTCTCTACTAAAAAATACAAAAAAAACTAGCCGGGCGAGGTGGCGGACGTCTGTAGTCCCAGCTACTTGGGAGGCTGAGGCAGGAGAATGGCGTGAACCTGGCAGGCGGAGCTTGCAGTCAGCTGAGATCCGGCCACTGCACTCCAGCCTGGGCGACAGAGCGAGACTCTGTCTCCAAAAAAAAAAAAAAAAAATTACTAAGAAGTAAAATTCAGTCACATTTATTCACAGATCAATTCTATCGGGGTCTTAGTATTACTGAAATCAAAGCGTTTACTATTTGGTGATACCAAATTCTCTGATGAACCGCCTTCTATTGAAGTCTTACTTTTTTTTTTTTTTTTTTTGAGACAGAGTCTTGCTCTGTTCCCCAGGCTAGAGTGCAGTGACAGGATCTCAGCTCACTGCAAGCTCTGCCTCCTAGGTTCACGCCATTCTTGTGCTTCAGCCTCCCGAATAGATGGGACTACAAGCACCCGCCACCACGCCCAGCTAATTTTTTGTATTTTTAGTAGAGATGGGGTTTCACCATTAGCTAGGATGGTCTCGATCTCCTGACCTCGTGATCTGCCTGCCTCGGCCTCCCAAAGTGCTGGGATTACTGGCGTGACCCACCACGCCCGGCCAGAAGTTTTACATTTTTAAGCAAGAACAGTGTTACAGATTTCTTATACAGCCATTTAAATTCACCATGCGATACTGAATTACATTACATTATAATGAATCATTGCCACTAGGCCAACAGGAAGTAACAACAAAAAAAGCCAAGCAATAATGTGATTTTTTTTTCAGAGTTAACTGGATGTTGGCTATATTTCAATGTAGTACTTTTCTTTCTATAGAATAGATAGGAATTCCAATGTATATAGAAGCATATGTATTACGTATGCATAATATATATAGCAGATAATTATATGTACACAGGCAATTGTATGTAGATGTGCATATATAAATATACACATATGACTTTTAAATTCTACCACATATACATTGCACTTGTTTCTCTCAGTTACAATAAAAAGGACTGTATTTCAATTTTAGATAGTCTCACTACAAGGAAATAATAAGAATGTAAGGTGAGTCAGCCGGGCACGGTGGCTCACGCCTGTAATCCCAGCACTTTGGGAGGCCAAGGTGGGCGGATCACAAGGTCAGGAGATTGAGACCATCCTGGCTAACAAAGTGAAATCCCATCTCTACTAAAAATACAAAAATTAGCCAGGCGTGGTGGCGGGCGCCTGTAGTCCCAGCTACTCTGGAGGCTGAGGCAGGAGAACGGCATGAACCTGGGAGGCGGAGCTTGCAGTGAGCCAAGATTGCACCACTGCACTCCAGCCTGGGCAACAGAATGAGACTCTGTCTCAAAAAAAAAAAAAGAAAAGAAAAAAAAGTAAGGTGATAGATATGTTAATTAGCCTGATTTGATCATTTCGCAATGTATACATGTATTGAAACAACACATTATACCTTACAAATGTATAAAATTAAAAATGAAATACAATTTTAAAGTCTGTATTGTAAAAATCTAAATTTAAAAAATCATTATAAACATAGTCTTTATACATTACATATTATCTGCATCTGGCATGTGGTTCTTCGAATATCTATTTTTTCCTGCATCTAGTATGATTTTTCTTATGAAAGTTAGATTTTCTTTTCATTTGAACACATCACAAATGTGATCACATATATTTCCTTCATAAATCTCTAAGAGAAAGCTTCTTATAACAATAGACAAACTAAGAAACAATAAGCAAATTGATTTAAAGATCTTTAACAGCTGGGCGCAGTGGCTCAAGCCTGTAATCCCAGCATTTTGGGAAGCTGAGGTGAGAGGATCATAAGGTCAGGAGATTGAGACCATCCTGGCCAACATAGTGAAATTGAAATCCCGTCTCTACTAAAATTACAAAACAGCTGGGTGTGGTGGTGCGCGCCTGTAATCCCAGCTACTCTGGAGGCTGAGGCACGAGATTTGCTTGAACCTAGGAGGCAGAGGTAACAGTGAGCTGAGATCGCGCCACTGCACTCCAGCCTGGCGACAGAGTGAGACTCCATCTCAAAAAAAAAAAAAAAAAAAAAAAAGGGCCTGGCACGGTGCCTAACGCCTGTAATCCCAGCGCTTTGGGAGGCCAAGGCGGGCGGATCACCTGAGGTCAGGAGTTTGAGATCAGTCTGTCCAACATGGAGAAACCCCATCGACTAAATATACAAAATTAGCCAGGCGGGGTGGTGCATGCCTGTAATCCCAGCTACTCGGGAGGCTGAGGCAGGAGAATCGCTTGAACCCAGCAGGCAGAGGTTGCGGTGAGCCAAGATCACGCCATTGCACTCCAGCCTGGGTAACAAGAGTGAAACTTAGTTTCAAAATATATATATATATCTCTCTCTCTCTACAACCTTGAAAATGAGCTCTTAAAAATGAGATTCTTTCTAAAGATTAATCTTGGTAAATTACTGTGTTGTAACTGATTCTTTTGCGTAGTGCTTATTAATGTAGAAATGTGTGACAGTTCAATCATCTTCAGTCCTGCAAGTAATTTGCAATAAAATTAGAAACTCATTTCTGTTTTGCTTTGGGGTTTTTAAAATTTTTTTTATTTTTTCAAATTAAGAAAAGTCCATTAGCCTTTTCACCATCTCCTCTAATTCTGGTAGCATCTTTGAACCCCTAACACTTGGTACCTGCTACTTCAGACAAACCAACCCTATGCAAATGACAAAGAAGGGGCCTCCCAACCTTCTCCCTGTGTTACCATTTCAGAAGCACTACTCAGGGCACAGTGGTACACATTTCTTATGGCCACTAGCATCTTTTTCCAATTTTCAAACAAATCATCAAACATCTGGGTCAATTATACTTAAATTACAGAAGCATGGAATTTTAGGCAACAGGCCCCTCATTTTAAATCAGAGGTTAAGTGACTTGCTCAACATCACACAGCCCAGTAAATGGAAGTCTTGCAACCAAACTTGAGCCCCATTCCTTGGTGAGTAATCCTGAGTGTGTGTACGATAGGATAAATACAAATAATGATGTTGTGTTCTTTACCAAAAAGAAAATGAGGATTAGCACTCTAAAATATCATTTAGCTCTACAGGGTTCCAGGCTATTCCGGTCCTGTTTTAAGTGAATAGGAATTTGTACATTATATAAACAAAGCCAAATTTTCAAATAAGGAATTAAGACAAATGCAGCAGCATAGGAGATATTTGTGCTAAAAAATTTAAAAAAAAAAAAAAAGAAAAGAAAAAAGTGTGCCTCTTTTTATCCCAGAAATACCTCATATACATTTTCTTAACTTGAAAAGTAAAGCTAAATTTGATTAAGCACATGTCTGCATATCACATGAGCCTTCTACTACTATAGAAGAGTGGAAACCAAAAGAAATGCCACATATTTCACGGTGTGAATCAGTTTCTTTCCAAATGACACTTCCTTTGAAAAGGCATAAATTTGGAATTTGACTTTTGGATAATTCTGTTTTTCAATTTTCAAATATAATTGTGATGTAATTGATCTAATCTGCATTTCAAAGCTGCTAAAGCTGAGTTTACCACCAAAACTAAGCACAAGATCTCCTTTTATGGACCAAAATAAAGAGCAGTGTACTGAATTATTAGACAAGCTTTTGTTCTTTCCTTCAAATATTTGCATGAATTATTCAGGCTTTATATGGATAGAGCTTTGAAATATTCAAATTCCTTGAGCTATTTCATTAAGATTCATATTTATTAAATCCTGTAGCACGTACTTTCCCTGCGAAAGTGCAGATTCAGTTCATTATGATTTCTTCAGTAGAGATCCTACACAGAACAGAGAGTCTCAGGTGGTGGAGAAGATACAAAGATAAGCAAAACAATCTTCAGGGATCTTACACATAAGGGGAAATTCAAAGCCATAAAATACTTGCAAACCACGAATTATAGTTTCCAAAGAGAAAGAGATATCTTCCAGCCAGGGTCTAAAGGAAAACCTTCAGAGAGAAGCTGGCATTTCAGATGGGCCCTGAAGAACTAAAAGGAATTTCACAAGTAGGGGAACAGTAAAATGAGGGGGCTGAGATCTCAACTTCGCCCATGCTACTGTTTCCATCTTTGAAATCTCTTTTAGATATGACAACCCATGCAGTCCACTTCCCAGCTATGTTGCCAGTTCCTTAATTCTGCCTCCCTTCCTGGTAAACACATTCCCAGGAACCCCCTTTCTGAGGGCTGCCCTTCTACTCCATCCCCACAAAGATGCCCCCTTCAGCTCTTCTGGGTGTCACAAACAACACTAATGAAGCAGGAAAGAGTAGCAGTCGCAGTCTCATCAGAACCCTCAACCCATACCCCCTGCTTCCTCCCCATTGAGTCCTGCTTGGTGAAAGATGCCATCCAAAGCTAGAAACGTGGCAACTAATGTGGCCATGTGATCTCACCTCTCACTTAACAATAGTTCTGTGTCTCCCCAAATTATATTTCTCAACTTGGCACATGAATCTTTTCTGTCCATTCTCAGCACTGCCCACTCCCTGGCTCACAGTGACTCTTTGTAGACCCCACCACATACACACACAAATGCACACACACACTCACAGGCACCCTGTTGTATTTTCCTTCTGTCTTTGCTTGTGCTTCCCCCTTGTATTGTCCATTCTCACACTGCTAGAAAGAAATACCTGAGACAGGGTAATTTAAAAACAAAAGAGGTTTAACTAGCTCACAGTTCCTCGTGCTGTACAGGAAGCATGATGCTGTTATTTGCTTGGTTACTGGGGAGGCCTCAGGAAACTTACAACCATGGTGGAAGGTGAAGAGGAAGCAGCCATCTCACATGGCTAGAGTGAGGGCAAGAGAGAGAGGAAAGGGGGGAAGTGCCACGTACTTTGAAACAACCAGATCTTGCAAGAACTCACTATCATGAGAACAGCACCAACAGGATAGTGCTAAACCATTCATGAGAAATCCGTCCCCATGATCTTGTCACTTCCTGCCAGGCCCCACCTCCAACACTGGAGATTACAATTCGACATGAGATTTGGTGGGGACACAGATCCAAACCATACCACCCCTCTGTCTGGAATACAACTCCATCTTTCTCTGGGTTGCCCTGAGAGTCCCTACTCATCCTTTAGGTTTCAGCTCTATTAAATTCTTTGCTTTTGAACAGTTTCTTGCTCTTCTAATGTAAATCCATTTAGCCCTTCTGGAGAATACCCATTACCCAGAACACACAAAGTCTTGAAACTTTGCTCATTCATCAAAGAATTCTTCCTCCTTAGTATCAGAGAGTGGGCAGCAAAGAAAGCTGTGACTGTGTATAAGGTAAGTTTTGTTATTGGGGTAGGGGATGGGGGAAGAATCCAAATCACAAATTTTGAAAACAAATGAGTCAAAATATTGCCACATTTAACTGTCCTGCTTCTCTGGAAGAATACTAAAATGCTCCAAAAGAAGAAATAATAAGGGATCATAGCAGGTGTGTGAGCCATGTAATGGCAAAAAGAGGAAAATACAGGAAAGAGGATTGATAGGATGTATAATTAACTGACTCTGGAGAAAATATGAGGAATCAAGGAAGGGTATGACTTTGAGCCTTAGAAACTAAGGGAAAGATGATATATATAAAGGCTGGGTATGGTAGCTCACGTCTGTAATCATAGCACTTTGGGAGGCTGAGGTGGGAGGATCACTTGAGGTCAGGAGTTTGAGACCAGCTTGGCCAACATGGTGAAACCCCATCTCCACAAAAAATACAAAAATTAGCCTGGTGTGGAGGTGCATGCCTGTAATCCCAGCTACTCGGGAGGCTGAAGCAGGAGAATCACTTGAACCCAGGAGGTGGAGGTTGCAGTGAGCCAAGATCACACCACTGTACTCCAGCCTGGGCAACACAGCAAGACTCCATCTAAAAAAAATGATATCTGTGATGGCATTTGGGAGGGTCAAAGGGGAGGAAATTTGATGGGACAGCAGGGCATCAAGTGGAATGTGTCACAAGCAGATCTGTAGCTTAGAACTCAGGGGAGGGGGAGGCCCTGGTGAACAGACAGGGATCCAGCAATGACTGAAGATGAGAATAAGCAAAATTATTTTTGCACCAAGGACTTGGCTTTGTGGGACATCCACAGTTATAAAAGGGGAAGAAAAAGGCAAAGCAGTTTAAAAACTGGAAGCATCAGAAGAAGTAGTGATCCGGGACAGCAGAGCATCCCAGCAGCGAACAGGAGAGAGGTAAAAGGAAGAGCAGTCAACACTGCTGGATGCTGCAGAGGAGTGAAGGAAAATGGGGGCTGAAGGAAAAATGGTTTAATTCGGTGACTGGGAAACAACAGCGGTGACTTCAGAGAGGGCAACTGCCAAGAGAAAGGTGAGAGAGGACGCTAGATTACGAACAGCAGAGAAGCAAATGCGAGTTGACTTCTAGTGAAGATGGGGCTTTGAGGACGACGCCAATCCAAAATGATAGTGATAATAGATTAAATATAAAATGGGAGAAATGTAAGACATTTCACACTTAAAAACATCTCCATAGCCCAGAAATGGAACAGAAACAATATGATAAGTAGCCTGAAGATGTAGACCAGCTCAATTCTGCCAAAAGCAAACAGAGGCATCCAGGGGCAAGACTCATACAGGGTAGTAAGAACTAAATAACCCATGTGAGGCAGAAGACTCACATAAAACCAAGGGCTGGGAGAAGGCTACCCCCTTGAAAGGAACTGCCTAGGGCTACAGGCTTGTACACCTCTGTATACCTAGGGAGATGGAAGAACCAGACATAGTCTTAAAGCTGGAATTTGACCCTAGAGAAGGAACTGGATCTACAATACTAAAGGATAAAACCGAGGTCTAGGCCTGGGAGGCCCAGAAAGTAGGTAACAGCAAAACTATGAGACCAGGAAGGTTAAGCCTGGGGGACACGAAGGAATGAAGGAACGGAAGAGGGAAGGTAGAAAAGGAAAGAGGGAGAGAAATAAGAAAACCTGCCGAAAATAGAAACCACAACATGGAGAAGAATTCACGTCAGGTAAAAAGAAAATACTAGAATATCTGAAAATTACTTCTTTAAAAAGAATTTGTTCAAGACTTTCAAAGGAATTAAGCAGAGGAATAACATAAAAATTATGAAGCACGAACAGTCAGAAATAAAATAACCATGAATAATTATGAAGAATAACAAATTAAAATCCTGAGAATTAAAAATACAGTCATAGAAAAGTTGTTTGGTTTTTTTTTTTTTTTGAGATGGAGTTTCACTCTTGTTGCCCAGGATGGAGTGCAATGGTACGATCTCGGCTCACTGCAACCTCCACTTCCTAGATTCAAGAGATTCTCCTGCCTCAGCCTCCCTAGTAGCTGGGATTACAGGCACCTGCCACCATGTCCAGCTAATTTTTTGTATTTTCAGTAGAGACAGGGTTTCACTGTGTTGGCCAGACTGGTCTGGAACTGCTGTCCTCAGGCGATCCACCCGCCTCAGCCTCCCAAAGTGCTAGGATTACAGGCTTGAGCCACCGTGTCCGGCTCAGTCAGAGAAATTTTTAAAAGAAAGAAAGAACAAAGAATGGGATAAACTCTGAAATGAACATACTTAGAAAATTGGGAAATAGTACAATATTGCTAAACAGACCCATGACAAAATATATGCACACACAGAGTTAACAGACATATACGGTAGACAGGGAGACCTCAACATACTACTGCTAAGAGTTTCTGGTGAAGAGCGGTTTGGTGATTAATACATTCATTTATTCTTTTTTTTTTTTTTTGAGATGGAGTCTCGCTCTGTTGCCCAGGCTGGGGTGCAATGGCGCAATCTTGGCTCACCGCAACCTCCACTTACCGGGCTCAAGTGATTCTCCTGCCTCAGCTTCCTGAGTATCTGGGATTATAGACGTTCACCACCATGCCCAGCTAATTTTTGTATTTTCAGTAGAGATGGAGTTTCACCAGCTTTGGCCAAGTTGGTCTTGAACACCTAACCTTGTGATCCACCCACCTCGGCCTCCCAAAGTGATGGGATTACAGGCATGAGCCACCACGACTGGCCCATTTATTTAATTCTTATAATGAAAAAAGTATATTGGCAACAAGTATCCAACTAAAGAAGCTGAAAAGAATGTTAGTGAAAATCCAAATAAAGAGGAAGAAACTAATATGCAGGCAAAGAGATTAATAAAACACACACACACACCCACACACATACACACACACCAGAAGTGAAAAAGAAAACAAAAAGCTAGTATAGTCGGCTCTTCATCTGTATCTGCAGTTTCCACATCCACAGATTCAACCAATTGTGGACAGAAAATATTCTGAAAAATAAAAAATAACAATACAACAATAAATATGCAAATAAAAACAATACAGCATAACAACTATTTACATAGCATTTATATCATATTAGGTATTTTATGTAACCTAGAGATAATTTGAAACATACAGGAGAATTGTGTAGGCTATATGCAAATAGGATGGCATTTTACATCAAGGACTTCAGCATCCTTGGATTTTGGTATGCAAGGGTGTCCTGGAACCAATCCCCCACAAATACCAAGGTACCACCGTACTTTGAAAAACTAATCAAATTGACACACTTCTATTAAGGCTGATCAAAAAGAAAAGAGAAGGCACAAAAATATTAGAAGAGAAAAGGTAACATAAACAATTCAAGTAAAATCTGCAAATACAACTTTTTTTTGAGACAGAGTCATCCTTTTACTCCTTACTTTCTTAACAAACTGCTTTCACTTAAAAAAAATTAAAAAAAGAAACAGAAAAGAAAAGAAAGAAAAAATGAAAGATCCTATATCTCTAATTAGAAACTTTAGAAAAAGATAAATTCTAAATAAAATACTAGTCACTTATATTCAAGAATGTATTTTAAAAAATGAAAATACATCATAACCAAATAGAATTTACCCCAAGAATATAAGAATGTTTTGACATCAGAAAATATCTATAAATTTGTTCACAATATTGACTACATATAGAAAACCACACACAAAAAAACCCTCAATGGAATTTTTTTTAAAAGACATTCTACAAAAGTAAACATTCATTCATGAGTTAGTAAATTTTGTATCTATTTTATTAGGATAAATTGTCCTCTGACCATTTCTTCATTCATTCATTGTTTTCCTTCCCCCCATCTACCATTAAAAGTAAGGCTGTAATAAGTATTTTCCCACAGTCTCTTTGTGCACGCGTAAAACTACCTCTCTAGAGTGTATACTTAGAAGGAGCATTGCCTAGGGGAAGGATCTGCTCATCCTCAAGTATTTACAAATTGTAAAGGTTTGTACAAATTTACACTCCTACCAGCAGTGTATGGGAGCTTCCCCATATCAATGCCAACATTTTCAGTACTTTTTCCCGAAATGAATGGGGATAAAATTTATTTATGAATTCCACCATTATTTATTGAGAACCTAGTATGTGTCAAGAACTGGAAAAGAGTAGTAGGTAATGAGGTAAAAAGGTCATGGTGTGCAGAGGATAAACGTGGTACCATTGTCATAACTTTGGCTTTTATTTGAAGTGACATGAAAAGCTATCGGAGGATTTGATTCAGAGAAATGGCATGACTTGACTGTTTGTAAGAATCACCCTGGCTGCTGTATTGAGAACAGACTATATGGAAGTGATGAAGGAAGCAGGGAGACTAGTTAGGAGGCTATTGCAATAATTCAGACAAAAAGATGACGGGGGCTTAGACCACTATAAAAATGCTTTGTTTAAAAATTTTCTATTTTCCAGAATTGCAGTGAGACCATGTTTATGACCTTAGGGTAGAAAAGGCCTCCTGAAACAATACAAAAAATGCCAAAGTCATAAAGAAAAGGATTAATAAATTTTAGTATATCAAAACTTTACATCTGTTCAACAAAATGAGATTCAAATCCCAAGGAGAGACTGGGTGAAAGCATTGTAATGAATGTAGTAAAGGACTTGCCTTTTTATGTCCCCAGAAAAAAGACAAACAAAATTGAAAAATGGGCAAAGGGCCGGGCGCGGTGGCTCACGCCTGTAATCCCAGCACTTTGGGTGGCCAAGGTGGGTAGATCACGAGATCAGGTGATCGAAACCATCCTGGCTAACACGGTGAAACCCTGTCTCTGCTAAAAATACAAAAAAAATTAGCCGGGCGTGGTGGCGGGCGCCTGTAGTCCCAGCTACCCAGGAGGCTGAGGCAGGAGAATGGCGTGAACCTGGCAGGGGGAGCTTGCAGTGAGCCGAGATTGCGCCACTGCACTCCAGCCTGGGTGACAGAGCCAGACTCTGTCTCAAAAAAAAAAAAAAAAAAAGAAAAAGAAAAGAAAAGAAAAATGGGTAAAGAACATAAATAAGCAATTCACAAAAGAAGAAACATGAATGGCAAAGAAGAAACATGAATGGCAAATGAGCATCTGAAAAGATGCTCAGTCTTACTGGTTTTTTTTTTTTTTTTATTTGAGACGGAGTCTCGCTCAGTCGCCCAGGCTGGAGTGCAGTGGCCGGATCTCAGCTCACTGCAAGCTCCGCCTCCCGGGTTCACGCCATTCTCTGGCCTTAGCCTCCCGAGTAGCTGGGACTACAGGCACCCGCCACCTCGCCTGGCTAGTTTTTTGTATTTTTTTAGTAGAGACGGGGTTTCACCGTGTTAGCCAGGATGGTCTCGATCTCCTGACCTCATGATCCGCCCGTCTCGGCCTCCCAAAGTGCTGGGATTACAGGCTTGAGCCACCGCGCCCGGCCAGTCTTACTGGTTTTGGGGGGAAACACAAATAAAAAGAAGGGGACACTATTTTTCATACATTGGATTGACAATAAGTAAGAAAGACTGATGTATTGGCAAGCATCTGGAAAAACAGATATTCTCTTACCATATTCCTGGGAATATAAACTGGCCAACCTTTTTGGAGAACACATTGGGCAGTAGTCCTTCGCACTTTGGATGCGCCTATCGTTTGACTCAGTAATCTCACACCTTGGTATCCACTGTAGAGAGATATTTGCACATGTGCAAAAAGGAAACAGGTACAAGGTTGTTTCACTATAGCACTATTTATAGTGGTAAAAACTCATAGCATAGCAACCTAAATGATCATCAAAAGACTGACACATAGTGATGCATCTGACTTATGTAAGAGCATGCAGCAGTTGAAAAAAACTAAAATGTACTGACAGAAAAACCTCTGAGAGATATGGCTAAATTAAAAAAAAAAAAAAAAAAAAAAAAAAAAAACCCACAAAAAAAAAAGGCAAAAAAAAAAAAAAAAAAAAAAAAAAAAAGCAAAGTTGAAGAACAATCCACACTGTGTGATACCATTTCAGTCAAAACAAAACAAAGCAAAATTCCCTCACTGGCTCTCTCTCTGTCTGTGTATAGATATAGATAGATAGATACATATACACATGTACATAGATGCAGATGTATGTATACAGATAGATCAATACAGATATATAAATATCTAAAAAGATGAAAAGACACACTCCAACTTGAAATCAGTGTTTTCTGTAAGGAAGAACCTGAAATAGGGGTTGAAGGAGGAGGATGAAAAAAAAGTTTTTATTCATCTTATGTGATTTTCTTAAAGATCCCTTGAAGTTTCACTATGCTTAGGAAAAGACCTTCCCCTTTCTAAGTTACTGCTCAGTGTCAGGCATCTGGGCCCCTGCACTACATTCCAGACTGGCTGCATTCCTGGTGAAGCCAGTGATTCATCTGAGCATGCCCTAGGCCAGCCCCAGGTGCTGATATTCTGTGCTTTATTCTAGGTTCAACATCCACCCAGACTGACCATGGGCAAATCAGTTTCAGTTCCTTTCTCTTATCTAGCTCAGTTGTGGGGCAGTTACCTCACAATGGGATGCAAACGAGGATTCAAGCAAAGTATTCTATAAGCTGCCTCCTCAATCTTCTCAGCGCCTCTGGTAACCAGCCAAGCCAGTCTTGGCCGTGTGGAGGTGGAGACTTCAGGGGAAATGCTTGCTGACTTTGTGCACTATTCCAAGCAAAAGGGCAAGCTGGGGATACCATTGCTGGAAAATTTTTAGTGCAGCAAAGTGTTCCCTACCCATCTGGCCCACTAGATACCGTTTTTCTTGCACCCTTTTTCAGTAAATATAGGGCAGATAAAATAGCCTTTTACCCCACAGATGAAGCCCTGGAGAGATCATCCATAAATTACAAATATAGATTGATTCGGGGTGGGGTTGGGGAGGGAAGGCAGGAGAGGACTCAAATGCCATAAACAAACTCCTAAGGAGAATGCTATGAATAAAAACTTCCTGTACCAGTCAGCAGCATCCTAATGAGAGGGAGCTCACATGTGTACAACAGCTGTATAAATTACCAAGCTTAAAGGGTAGAACTAACCGCATCATACTACTTCCAAAACACTCGATTCCTTCTTTCTTTCTTCTTTTCTACTCCAAAATAACCTAAAACAATCCTATAACAATTACAAACTGGGGGAAAGGCAAACCATTCTGGGAAAGAAAAAAATAGCAGCTGCTCTAGATATCATTTTCAGATTTTGGCTAGGATTGTTTAAGTTATTTTTTATTTTTTTTTTATTCTTGGCTGGCTTGACAGCCCTTCAGGATTTCAGCTGATTCCAAACACAGCTCAATAAAGATCATTCCAGAGAAGCTTCATATTCCTAAGATTCCTTAAATTTCTCTTTAACTTAGGAAATTAGGTTGAAAGAAGATGAAAAACAGCCCAGATTGCACCATTTCCTATGCAAGTTTCTTGCAAAGCAAGCTGTGTCCCCCTTTCCAACAAGAACAGAGAGACACAGTTCTGATTGGGAGGTGGGCGGCGGGTCCTCTGAAGCAGCAGCAGGACTATTTGTCTTTTGAAAATATCCCAGCAGGTCCAAAGTCTGTCTGAAAACTTTTTGTAAAGGAGGAGGAGAAAAAAAAATGAGATTCTAGTGAGCTAACCATCTAAAAAAGCCAGTGACTGCACTGTGGACTTCTTTCATGCACCAAATATTTATTTTGCACCTACGTGTGCCAGGCTCTGTTCTATATGCTGAAGAGGGAGCAATAAAGACAACCAAGTGTCTGATTGCCTCAGAGTTTCTGTGCCTGGGGACCAAACTGTTACAGGAAAGTGGTCCTGATCCAACCCCAAGAGAGGGTTCTCGGATCTTGCGCAAGAAAGAATTCAGGGCAAGTCCACAGTGCAGAGCAAAAGCAAGTTTATTAAGAAAGTAGAGGAATAAAAGAATGGCTACTCCATGGACAGAGCAGCCCCGAGGGCTGCTGGTTGCCCATTTTTATGATATGCTAAACAAGGGACGGATTATGCTAAACAAGGGATGATTTATTCATGCCTCCCCTTTTTAGATCATATAGGGTAACTTCCTGACATTGCCATGGCACTTGTAAACTGTCACGACGCTAGTGGGAGTGTAGTAGTAAGGACAACCAGAGGTCATTCTTGACGCCATTTTGGTTTTTGTGGGTTTTAGCCGGCTTCTTTACTGCAACTGTTTTATCAGAAAGGTCTTTATGACCTGTATCTTGTGCCAACCTTCTATCTTATGCTGTGACTTAGGATGCCTTAACTGTCTGGGAATGCAGCCCAGTAGGTCTCAGCCTCATTTTACCCAGCTCCTATACAAGATGGAGTTGCTCTGGTTCACACGCCTCTCACAAAACCAAGAAGACAATTCAAGGAAGCCCTTTCCCCTGTCTGCTCCCAGCTGGGTTTCAAGTCTCTTCCTTCTGTTGTTCCTTCTCTTACAACCCTGGTTTATTATACTCTTTACCCTTCCCTTATGTAATCACATGTCCCTTTGTAAACATCAAAGGAAAATAAGCAGGCCCAGGGAGCTGATGAAAATGAGGATGACTCATAGAAGGACGTTTTTCTATTTTTCACTTACACAAGCCTCTTCTGAGAAGAGCCTAGATGCCTTTTCTTTCTGAAACTAGCTTGTCTCCTCTGTTGTAGTGAGTCCTCACTTTGGCTCCGATTATAAAAATCTACTCTCAACCATTCACTGCTATGTGCCTCCAGCTCACCTGGGCCCTCAGAGTAGTCTGGCAATCATTTCTTATTTCTCTAAGCAGCTTTTCTCCCCCACCTTTCACCCTTCATTTAGGCTATTTTAAAAAATCTTCATACTCCCTGAAGTTCCATGCTCATATGCCACCCCAGCCACCACATTGACATTCACCCACTATAGAAGTGTCCCATACTTCATAGACAAAATAGAAGCCATTGGAAAACTCCATTTCCAATCATGCCACCTAGAAGGTTCTCTGCATCTGCACATATTTTTTTCCATCCTGCACAAAGAAAGGGTGCCCTCCCATTTAAGGTGAGTGCCGGCACCCAAGCTTTGGATACACCCTCCTTTAGTATTCTCAGGAAGGGTCCTCCATGTGTTATTCCCTTCTTTACCTATCCATTCATTTCTTTCCTCTGCTGGGCCTTTCTTTCAGCCTAACACAAAACCCCTGGCCTCTCTTCCTACAGATTTCCTACTAAAAACTGGTTCAGAAACGCATCCAAGAGTTAATGAACAAAAAAGGAACCAGGAAAGGATCTATATTAAAGATACTATTCGTTGACCATTGGATTTTTTTCATCCCCATGACTGTCTCCTTTTTATTCATATTCGTCTTTCTGGAATATTTTCTCAACTCTATTTTTTTTTTCTTTTTTTTTGAGATGGAATCTCGCTCTGTCGCCCAGGCTGGAGTGCAGTGGCATGATCCTGACTCACTGCAACCTCTGCCTCCCGGGTTCAAGCAATTCTCCTGTCTCAGCCTCCTGAGTAGCTGGGAATACAGGCACACGCCACCATGCCTGGCTAATTTTTCCATTTTTAGTAGAGACAGGGTTTCACCATATTGGTCAGGCTGGTCACGAACTCCTGACCTCAGGTAATCCACCCACCTCGTCCTCCCAAAGTGCTGGGATTTTACAGGTGTGAGCCACTGTGCCCAGCCTCAACTGTATTTTCTTTTTTTTTTTTTTTTTTTTTTTTTTTTGAGACAGAGTCTCGCTTAGTCGCCCAGGCTGGAGTGCAGTGGCGCGATCTCGGCTCACTGCAAGCTCCGCCTCCCGGGTTCACGCCATTCTCCTGCCTCAGCCTCCCGAGTAGCTGGGACTACAGGCGCCCGCCGCCTCGCCCGGCTAATTTTTTGCATTTTTAGTAGAGACGGGGTTTCACCGTGTTAGCCAGGATGGTCTCGATCTCCTGACCTCATGATCCGCCCGCCTCGGCCTCCCAAAGTGCTGGGATTACAGGCGTGAGCCACCGCGCCCGGCCTCAACTGTATTTTCTAATCCTTCCAGTGAAATTTTAATTTTGCCATTCGTATTCTCATTCCCAAGATTTCCTTGTTATTTCTGATAATTCTTTTCATATCATCTTTTGTCTTGTTTTAGGTAGGTAATACCCCTCAAATCTCTGAAAATACTAATTAGAGTTTGTTGGTTGTTTTTTTTTTTTTTAAACTGACTTCTGTTCCCTAAATTATATCTGTCAGCCTTGCGAGATACTAGTCACGACTGGGTGTATGCTGATAGGTATGTATACACATTCGTATCAGTTCTCTAGGTCATGTTCCTGAACTCCAGATGTGTATCTTTAACTGCCTAGTGAACAAGTTTCTTAGACATCCCAAAGGCATTGCAAATGAAACTCATAGATCCCTCCAGGCTTGTTTTTTTTCTTTTATCTCAGTAAATGACACTACCACCTACTCAGTTACCTAAGACCCATCAGTAATTCTTGACTGGTCCTATTTTTCCTCAACTGTATCCAGTATATTAATTCCTAGTGAATCTAGCTCCTTAATATCACTGGATGTTATCTCAATGTTTCCCACTTTATTGAAGGAACACTGGCGGTATAAATCCTGGCATATCTCCACATACTTAACCATTCTATCTCAGGGAAGGTTGAATGACCTGTGATTTGTAAATTTTGAAAGGACAAACTGGGCATGCTAGTTTCTGCCACCCTTCCTCCTCGTGGCTGCTGGGACAGGGGGCACACATTCTAATCCTCCAGGTGTAGTTTTTCTCAAGGGGCGTCACAGGTTGGATTCCCTGGGAGGTAGATGCTGAAATGGAAATTAGTATGTAGGAGGTTTTATTGGGGAATGCTCTTGGGATCGATGCTTGTTCCCAAGGTGACAGGTGTTTCGTTGTTGATCTTAAGGAAAGGGAAGGAAAAGGAAGGGGAAAGAATGAGAAGAGAGGGGTAGAATGGAAGGGGTAGAAACAGGAAAAGAAGGGAAGGGAGCAAGATTGGGCAAAGGGAGAAGTTGAGCTGAGATTCAGTCTCAATGCAGGCCTCAGCTGGACTTTGGGGAGAACCAAAGCTGGGGTGGCCTTTTGAAATTGTCTGAAATTGGGATCAAGACTTTATATTTTCTGCTCGGATCAGTCATTACACATGGACCACCTCAGGCAGGGAGCATGACTTTGGGCTAGTGGCTGTCTTTAGCCAAGGCCATCCCTAAGGAGGACTACTAGTTGATGGTGTCTGCAAGCAGCACTCTCAGCAGGGGGAATAAATTGTTTATTTCTGAAAATAGATCTAGGTGGCACACCACAACATTCACATCAGAGGCACCTACTCTAATCAAAGGGTTTATTTAGCATCTAATTTGGCTCCTACGCTAAGCTAAGACCTATACCTTAGCTTTTTTTTCAGCAATAAATGTTTTAGAGTTTGTCTTCCAATCATTTGTTTTATTGCTTTATTTTTCCAGCGGCTTAGACTGGGATGAGGGCTGCCATTTAAACCTAAAACATTTCTCAACATCCTTCTCGCTGTTCCACTGGGTCAGGCCATCCTTGTCTCTTTCCTGAACTACAGCTTCAGTTTCCTGTCTGGCTGTCCTATTTCCATTATTACCACTCTTCAGTTTTTCCTCAGTTCACCAGAAGGAGATTTCAAAAGCACAAACCTTATCATCTAACTTGTGGTTGTTTAAAACTTGTCCTTGCTTTCCCATTGCCTTTGGGAATTAGACCTAAGTTTCTTAACAGAGCTGGACAGGCCAATGAGATCTGATCTCACTTATCTAGTCTTATTCTCTTAACACTCCATCATTCCCCACCGCTCTACTTGATGTTCCAGTGCAGGAAAAGTACTTGAAGTCTCAATTAGCAACCAAACTGTTTCTTTGCTTTTTAAATGTTTCCTCAGATTAGAATATATTGAACTTTTTTTTTTTTTGGTCAGTCTCACTCACTTGACTGTGAGTATTTTGGGAGCAGGGATACTTCCTGTTCTTACAATAGGCACTCAATAAATATTAAATAAATACACATATACATATATATATGGAAAGGATTTATGATCTGTTAAATGCTTATTTATTAGTGGTGGCCACTAAACCTATGAGAAAATGTTCCACTTTACTATTAAAAAGCACTCTAAAACAAGGAGGTACAGTTTTTCACCTAGAAATTGGCAGTTACTAAAGACTAGCAAGGGTATGGCAAAATGGGCATCTGATACACTGCAAGTATCAGAAAAGCATTTCGGCAATATGGAACAAGTCTCAAGATGTGTAAGCCATGTGACCTAATAACTGCACATCTAGAAATCTATCTAATCAGAGATAGGAGTAAAATTTATGTTCAAAGGTGTTCATCATAACATGCGTCTTTATTATACTCTTGAATTGTCCATGCATTCGTAATGAGGATGTTTTAATTTAAAAATCAGTAAAATGGGGACTGGGCACGGTGGCTCATGCCTGTAATCCCAGCACTTTGGGAGGCCGAGGCAGGTGGATCACCTGAGGTCAGGAGTTCGAGACCAGCCTGACCAACATGGTGAAACCCCCATCTCTACCAAAAATACAAAAATTAGCTGGGTGTGGTGGCACATGCCCGTAATCCTAGTTACTCAGGAGGCTGAGGCAGGAGAATCACCTGAACCCAGGAGGTGGAAGTTGCAGTGAGCCAAAATCACGCCACTGCACTCCAGCCTGGGCAACAGAGCAAGACTCCGTCTCAAAAAAAAAAAAAAAAAAAAGTTAGCACTACAGTTTGTAGGAGTGAGGTTCCACGAATGCTCAATGATCTGGTTTCCTTATATTCACACATTGGCATGAAGACCCTTGTGTAGTTCCCTTTCAAATTGTACCAGAGGTGAAGTGTGTGACCAGTAAAATAGGACTGAAATGGTGGCAAGATTAGGTTTTAAAAGACATGAGCAGGGCATGGTGGATGGTGGGTCATGCCTGTAATCCCAACATTTGAGGGGGCTGAGGCAGGAGGATTGCTTGAGCCCAGGAGTTCTGAGCAACATAGTGAGACCCTTCTCTACCAAAAAAAACACAAAACAAACAAACAAAAAAAAACCCCAGAAGCATTGGCATACACATCTCTAGTTCCAGCTCAGCTACTCAGGAGGCTGAGGTGGGAGGATCGCTTGAGCCCAGGAGGTTCTGGGACCCCTTTTCTCATCTCTGCCCTCCAGCATGGGTAACACAGCAAGACCCTTCTCCAAAAAAATAAAATAAAATAAATTTTAAAAATTTTAAGACACTAGAACATCTATCTGAGTCCTTAGTCTCTGTCTCTTTCCATTTATGAGATACTATTAGATCAGGCAAATTCTCTCTCCTCCTTTCTCTGTCTCTATCACTTGCTTATGGGGAAAGCCAGTTGCCACGTTATGAAGGCACACAATGAGAGACCCACATGGCAAGACATTGTGGCCTCTTGTCAGCATCACATGGGTGAGCTTGGAAGCAGGTCCCCAGCCCGTCAAGCTTCAGATGGCTGCAGCACCAGCTAATGTGTTGACTGCAACTTCATGAGAGACCTTGGGCCAGAAACATCCAATTAAGCTCCTTCTGGATTTCTAATCTAGAGAAACTGAGATAACAAATGTTTACTGTTTTACATTGTTACATTTTGAGTAAGGTGATCAACTGTCCAGCTTTTTTTTTTTTTTTTTTTTTTTTTTTGAGATGGAGTTTCACTCTTGTTGCCCAGGCTAGAGTGCAACAGCGGGATCTCGGCTTACCACAACCTCCACCTCTCGTGTTCAAGCAATTCTCCTGCCTCAGTCTCCTGGGTAGATGGGATTACAGGTGCCTGCCACAATGCCCAGCTAATTTTTGTATTTTTAGTAGAGATGGGGTTTCACCATGTTGGCCAGGCTGGTCTCGAACTCCTGGCCTCGTGATCCGCCTGCCTCGGCCTCCCAAAGTGCTAGGATTACAGGCATGAGCCACCACACCTGGCCAACTGTCCAGTTCTTACCAGAACTGAGGGGTTTTCTGGGAGGTAGGATTTTCAATACTGAAACCAGGGAAATCCTGGGCAAACTGCGATAGTTAGTCACCTTAGTATTTTTAAAATACAGCTTTATTGATATACATAATTCATGTCTCATAATATTCACCCATTAAAATTTCAATGGTTTTACTACATTCACAGAGTGGTGCAACAGTCAGTTTTAGGACTTTAAAAAGAAATCCCATACTTTTGCTATAACCACTCAGTCCTTCGACCCCTTCACTAATCCACTTTCTGTCTCTGGTCACCCTAGTTTTGAGAATAACTTATTATGCAGCAATAGGTAATTAATACAGGGTTGCAGATAATGCGATAAAAGATGATTTTTCTCTTCATTACTCTTTTACTTTATACTTTTCTGAATTTTGCAAAGTGTCTTCAATAAATAGATCTTCATTTAATATAAGAAAAAATAGTAATATTCTATTTATTGAAAAGATGGCATAAAATTTCATGGAACTGTTGCTTTGGTCCACCTGGCACCCTTCTGCTCCCTGTTCTTCTGGTCACAGCACTACCCCTCTGTTTTAGGGAAGTGCCTTTCCTCAACTCCAGGTGGTTCTGATATGGTTACCAACCAAGGGACAAGGTGGATACGTGACTCAGACTGGAACAAACAAGATTTTCTCTTTCATTAATTTGAATCTTGAGTGGAGGCACATGAGGACGGAAGGTATTTTTATTTATTTATTTATTTATTTATTTATTTATTTATTTATTTATTTTGACACAGGGTCTTGCTATGTCACCCAGGCTGGAGTGCAGTGTCACGATCTCGGCTCACTGCAACCTCCGCCTCCCGGCTTCAAACAATTCTCATATCTCGGCCTCCCAAGTAGCTAGGACTACAGGCACATACCACCACACCCGACTAATTTTTGTATTTTTAGTAGAGATGGGTTTTCACCATGTTGGCCCAGCTCCTGACTTCAAGTGACCCGCTCGCCTCGGCCTCCCAAAGTGCTGGGATTATAGACGTGAGCCACTACACTCGGCTGACAAAAGGTATTTAATGCTAATCACAAGGAGGCAGAATCCTAGAGAGTTGGTTAAAGAACTTTTGTTTCTAAGATTTCTGTCACCTTCCTAGTTCCTGCTCTCTTGGTCATTCAGCAAAGCCTTTGATTCTGTAAGCTATTCCTATATGGCTTGAAATGAAATCTCTTCTTCATTTAAGTTAGTTTCTGTTGCTTAGACCAAAAACCTCAACTGACCCAAATAATAACAAAGACTGTTTCCAGAAGGGTACCTCCTCTTCCCCGACAAACATCCATAAATCTGCCACTCCAACATAACAGTTTTCTACTTGTTCATTTTTACCTATTGGTCCACTTTTGCATAGATAGAATCGCGATGTACATATCCTCTTACATTTAGATTTTTTTATGTGACATTACACCTGCAAAAATGTTTAGTGCTTCTACAAGGTCTTCTATTCATCATTTTTCAATGTATGTTGTTATCTTGTATTAGTATATCATAATTTATTAAATCTTGACCCAGTGGTTGGATATTTGGGCTGATTTTAGTGTTTTACTAACAGACATAATGTTTAAAGTGAACATATTCACAGCAAGTATGTATTTCTTTCCTTCGAATACATCTACACAATTGAAAAATGGATCTGTTGTGATGTTATCCTCGTTCCTTTCATGCATTCGATGTGTTGTGTTATAAAGTGAAAGGTGTTTTTGTGTTACAAGCAATTTTCTGTCTTGAATGTTTGGATTTCCATTTATAAGATATTATTAGGTCAGGCAAAGTCAGATGAATAGGATTTACTTGGTTATAGATTATGCTCTGTGTTACACCTGTGTTATACAGGTATAACAGATTGTTATACAGGTGTGACTGGAACTTTTACATAGAAATTTTATTGAATATAACATACCTAAAGAAAATGGCACAGATCATAAGGATAGAATCCTAATGAATTTTCACAAAGTGAACTCCCATGTAACTACTATGAAGACCAAGGAGGAGTACTGGCACTCTAGAAGGCCCCTTATGCTCTCACCCAGTTATTACCTTCTGTCAGGTAACCACAATCTTGACATCTATTACCATAGCTTAACGTCTTCTGCTTTTTTCTTTTTTTCTTTTTTTGAGATGGAATCTCGCTATGTCACCAGGCTGGATTGAAGTGGTGCAATCTCAGCTTACTGCAACCTCCGCCTCCCGGGTTCAAGCAATTCTCCTGCCTCAGCCTTCTGAGTAGCTGGGAATACAGGCATGTGCCACCGCGCCCAGCTAATGTTTGTATTTTTAGTAGAGACGGGGTTTCTCCATGTTGGCCAGGCTGGTCACGAACTCCTGACCTCAGGTGATCCACCCACTTCAGCCTCCCAAAGTGCTGGGATTACAGGCATGAGCCACCGCGCCAGGCCCTGCTTTCTAACTTTAAATAAATGTACGCTTTTGTGTATGGTTTCTTTCACTCAGTATCATGTTTATATGCTCCTTTCATGTCATATGTAGCAGTAGTTCATTCATTCTCATTGCTATGTAGTATTGAATTGCACAGATTTACCACCATTTATTTATCCTTCCTACTGGTTCCCAAATTCTGACTACAAACAGAACTAGAATTACCCAGTCGTAGGTTATGCACATATTCAGCTTTCCTAGACATTGCCAAACAATTTTCCAAAGTGGTAATACGAATTTACATCCCTGTGAGCAGCACAGGAGAGTTCCAGTTGTGCCAGTGTCCTCAGCAATATTTAGTATTTTCCATCTTTTTGATTTTAGACATAATGATAGGTGTAGAATTGTATCTCATTCTACTTTTAATTTATGCCTTTTCATATGTTTATTGGTCATTTGGATGTTCTCTTTTATGAAGTACCTGTTCAAGTCTTTGACCCATTTTTTTTTTTTTTTTTTGGTTAGCTTTATTGGGATATAATTTTCACACAATGAAATTCACCAATTTAAAGAATATAATTGCATTAATTTTATAAGTCTATTTTACAAGGTAACCGTCATCAAAATCATCATACAGAATATTTTCATTATCCCAAACAGCTCCCATGTGTTTTTTGAAGTTACTTCTCTTCTTCCACCTTCCTGACAACTGACAATACTGATACGTGCTCTGTCACTATACCTTGGTCTTTTCTAGAATTTTATATAAATGGAATCATTCAGTTAGTGGTATTTTGTGTCTGGCTTCTTTCAATGAGCATAATTTTAAAATCTCATCCATGTCATTTCAGCAAGTAGTTAATTACTTTTTTTTTTTTTTCCAGACAGTCTCACTCTTTGCCCAGGTGGGAGTGGAGTGGTGCGATCTCAGCTCACTGCAACCTCTGCCTCCCAGGTTCAAGTGATTCTTGTGCCTCAGCCTCCTGAGTAGCTGGGATTACAAGTGCATGTCCCCACAGCAATTAATTTTTGTATTTTGAGTAGAGATGGGGTTTCACCATGTTGGCCAGGCTAGTCTCAAACTCCTGGTCTCAAATGATCTGCCCGCCTTGGCTTCCCAAAGTGCTGGGATTATAGGCATGAGCCACCGTGCCTGACCCAGTTAATTACTTTTTATTGGTGAATAGTATTCTGTTTTATGGATATATCTCAACTTGTTTATCAATTCATCTTTTGATGGACATTTTGTTGTTCCTAGTTTTTAGCCATTATGAATAAAGCTGCAATGGACATTCAAGACATGTATTTGTATATACATATGTTTTCATTTTTCTTAAGTGGGTATCTAGGATTGGGACTGCTGGGTCTTATAAGTTTATGTTTAACTTAAGAAACTGTCAAACTTTTCCAAGGTGATTATGCTATTTACACTCCCATCAGCAGTATGTGAGTGTTCAGTTGCTCCATATCTTAGTTAGCACTTGGCATTGTCAGTCTTGTCAATGTTAGTCATTCTAGTGCATATCTAATGATATCTCGTTATGGTTTTAATTTGCATTTTCCCAATGATTAACAATGTTGAGCATGCTTTCATGTGCTTATTGACACTCATGAAATGTCTATTAAAATCTTTTGCCCATTTTAGAAATTGAGTTATTTTAATTTGACTTCTTACTGAGTTGTAAGAATTCTTTATTATTCTTAATACAAGCCTATCATCAGGTGCTTATTTTACACATATTTTCTTCCAGTCTGTGGTGTGCAGTTTCATTTTCATAATAGTTACTTATAAAGAGCAAAATTTTTTATTTGCATAAGTCTAATTTATTAATTTTCTTTTTTTCCTTTTTTTTTTAGAGACAGGTTCTCGCTTTGTTGCTCAGACTGGTCTCAAACTCCTGGTTTCAAGCTATCCTACCTTAGCCTCCCAATGTGCTGGGACTACAGTGCCTACTACCGTGCCTGGCCTTCTTTTATACCTTTTTTTTTTTTTTGAGATGGCATCTTGCTATCTCCCAGGTTGGAGTACAGTGGCATGATCTCAGCTCACTGCAAGCTCCACCTCTCAGGTTCATGCCGTTCTCCTGCCTCAGATTCCCCAGCAGCTGGGACCACAGGCACCCACCACACCTGGCTAATTTTTTGTATTTTCAGTAGAGAAGGGGTTTCACTGTGTTAGCCAGGATGGTCTTGATCTCCTGACCTCATGATCTGCCCGCCTTGGCCTCCCAAAGGGCTGGGATTGCAGGCGTGAGCCACCACGCCTGGCCTCTTTTATATTTATGTGTAGTATTTGTGTAGTTTTTGTGTGTGTGTGTATAGTATTTAAGAAATATTTATGAAATACAAGGTCATAAACATTTTAGTCTGTTTTATTTTAAAAATTTGTTCATAGATGCATGTTTTGTCATGTCATAACAGGACTATTCGGGTTTTCTATTTCTTTTGGTGTCACTTTTGGTAAATTCGGTTATTCTAGAAATTTCCCATTTTATCTAAATTTTCTAATTTATTGATATTAAGTTGTCCAAAATATTTTCTCTTCAACTTTATAATGTTTGTGGGGTCCACAATGGTGTCTTTTTTTTTTTTTTTTTTTTTTTAATGTCTGATAGAGGTAATATGTGCCCTCCTTCCTTTTTATTTGTATATTGTATGTGTCATCAGTTTTGCTAGGGAATTACCAGTTTCATTATTTTCTTTCAGTGACTTTTCTCTACTGTATCTTTTTTTTTTTTTGAGACTGGATCTCACTCTTTCACCTAGGCCCAGGCTGGAATGCAATGGCATGAACAGGGCTCACTGCAGCCTCAACCTCCTGGGCTCAAGTGATCCCCTAGCCTCAGCCTCTGTGTAGCCGGGACCAGAAGTATGTACAATCACACCCAACTAACTTTTAAATTTTTTCTAGAAATGGGGGTCTCATTTTGTTGCCCAGGCTGGTCTCAAACTCCTAGGCTCAAGTGATTCACCTACCTCAGCCTTCCAAAGAGCTGGAATTACAGGCATGAGCCACCACGCCCAGCCTACTATACATTTTCTTCATTACTTTTTTCTCTTAACTTTTCTTACACTTTCTTCAAGTTTAATTGCATTTTGTTTCTAACTTCTTGAGATACTTAGGTAATTTTTGTTTAAAGCTATACGTTCTAGCCCTTAAGATAATAAATTTCGCCCAAAACACAGTTTTAGTTATATCTTAAAATTTTTTGTGTCATACTTTCATTATGATTTAGTTTAAAGTATTTTCTAGGCTGGGCGCGGTGGCTCAAGCCTGTAATCCCAGCACTTTGGGAGGCTGAGACGGGCAGATCACGAGGTCAGGAGATCGAGACCATCCTGGCTAACACGGTGAAACCCCGTCTCTACTAAAAAATACAAAAAAAAAACTAGCCAGGCGTGGTGGCAGGCGCCTATAGTCCCAGCTACTCCAGAGGCTGAGGCAGGAGAATGGCCTAAACCCGGGAGGCGGAGCTTGCAGTGAGCTGAGATCTGGCCACTGCACTCCAGCCTGGGCGACAGAGCAAGACTCTGTCTCAAAAAATAAATAAATAAATAAATAAATAAATAAATAAATAAATAAATAAAGTATTTTCTAATTTCCATTGTGATTTCTTCTTTGACCTATGGAATATTTAGAAGTATACTGCTAAATTTTCACATATTTGAAAACTTTCTAGTTTTTAAAATATCATTAGGTTAATTCCCCTCTGTTCAAAGAATGTACTCTATATTATGTCAATCCTTTGAAATACATTGAGGCTTGCTTTATGGCCAAAGTTATTGCCACTTTTAGTAAATGTTCCATGTTCATATGAAATGAAAGTGAATTCTGTAGTTGTTTGGTGAAATATTCAATATATATCAATTTTGTAAATCCTGTTAATCATGTTGTTTAAATTTTGTGTTCTTATTAATTTGTGTCTACTTTTTTATTGGTTACTGAAAGATCTTACTGTTATTGTAGACCTATTTCTCCTTGCAGTTTTGGGAATTTTTAAATTAATATATTTTGAAGTATATTACTAGTTGTGCACAGAATTAGACTTATTGTATCTTCCTGATGGATTGATATTTGTATGATTGTAAAATATCCCACTTTATTTCTAATAATGCTTCTTTCCTTAAAGTCTACTTTGTATGTTATTGTATAGCTGGAAGAGCTTTTGGGGTGATAGCTTTTGCATAACATGTTTTTTTCTATTTTTTTACTATTGTATCTTTTGTAAAAAAGCATATGCAATTATTTTAGTCAGTATGACAATCTTTGTCTTTTAGTGGAGTATTATGCCATTTTTATTTCATATTTTAAATTTATAATTAATTTATATTTAATTTTAATAGTTAAGGTACTTGATGAGATATTTGGGTTCATAGGTACCATTTTATTATTTTTTTCTATTTGCCCCACTTGTTACTTGCTCCTTTTTATCTTTTTTCTTGCCGTCATTTAGCTTAATTATTTTTAATTAACTATCCTTTCTCCCTTTTGCTATTTCCATATTATGTTAGTTATAACTATTTCTATTATTCTCTTAATGGTGACCTAGAGTTTACAACATTCACCCTTGGCTTATTATATCCTTGTGTAATTTAGTATTTTTATTACTTCTGAGACAAGACATCCTTGCTGACATCCCCATTGGACATCTGTACCATTTTGTTCTATTTGGGAGTAGACATAGCTCCTCACCATTTACAGAAACTGATTCCTGTCTGGTTCTCTCCAGACAGCTTCAGGAGACCTAAATTCTCCTGACATCAGGCCATTTCCCTTTTCTTGGAGTCCTTCCCATCCCAAATCATTGAATCATCTGCCTTCATAAGGCATCAGAAAATCACCACAGCTTAACCTGCCCTCTAGAGAGAAGAAGAGAAAAAGAAATACTTCTCGTTTTTCCATGATGAGCCAGTAGACAAGAAAATAAAATATGGTTTCTCAATCAATTTATCCTGCCACACCTACTAATATTGTATGAGGTTTCGTGGCCCAGCCTTGGCATCTAACCATAATTAACTACACTATTTCCATGGGAAATTAATTCTAAGTAACAAACACTTAGACTTAGGACCAATATATTAATAATATGTATTCCCTATATACCATTATTTTTCCTGCTTCTATTTATTTGAGGAAAGAAAAAAATTGCAGAGATCAATGATAAGGCTCATGATGGCTGCAATAATACTCTGGTCATGTTGCTTTAGGATTTTGCTTCAACATTAATATCTACAAATGGAGTGAACATGAAGGAATATATAATCTCCCACCAAATTGCAAGGTATTTTTGTGCCTTTTGTTTTCTTTGCCAGGTAAATTACATAGAGCTACAAGGGAGTAATAATTTTCAGAGATATACTCTCCCTGAAATATACTGCGAAGTTTAAAATGCACTCATAAATACAGACACAGGTAAAGTTTAATTTAGGCAACTCTATGTTGGGTGTTGTAGCACCTATTCCAAAGAACCAGGAGATGGTGACTTGGTTTAATAAATCATTACAAAGGCCCATTAGGAAAATCTCCAGGGACTAAATGGTGGTAATTTTGACCTAGACCATGGCAATTGCCCCTTTTGTTAAAAGTAACCATACTGATTCCTAAATGTGTCTTCTTCTTAGATCCCAACTTTCAATTTCAAGGAGAGACAATGTAGTCCAGATCTCTTACTATTTCCTGTGCTCTTTAGCTTTCATCTGGACTAGTGCACACTAACCTTTCATTCTGAGGTTTCAGGCGAACCTTAATTTCAAGTGGTTGCTTCAAGCCCCAGGCACTTTTTACAAGATGTACCAAGAGTGAATTTTATTCAAGGTAATTTTTTTTCTTCAAAATCCCTTCCTGGTTCCACAGGTGGAATAATTTTTGTTTCTTAGTTTCCCCAGACCACCATTTCCAGATCTAGTCCAATAAATATTGATGTGAAGGCAGAATAATCACAAGGCATATTTGTATGTGGTTATATGGCATATCATAAGAGAATTGTATTTTTCCAAAATAATGTGTAAGTTTGGCATAGGATCATCTGAAAACTAGAAATGACCAATACAACAATTCCATGGTCATAAAATGAGTTTTAAAAATTGCTTTTCCCCATAAGACGTTTTCCACACTTAATCATTCAAGAGCTGATTATCCAGAATGTGTAATATACAAACCCGTTATTTTTTCTCTTCCCTTCTGCTGCCAGATCTTTGGTCATTTCACAGCTCATTAGCATTCTCTCTCTGGGAAAATAAAAGCAAATGTAGCTCAAATTATTATTTTAAACTTTCTATGCAAAGGTTTTGTAGGAAGGGTTATAATTATTGGTAAAAATACCACTTTACGTTAATAAGTATTTGGTCAGGCTCTGCTGGGCACTGTGAAAGAATTAACAAAGTTGAAGACATTGTCCCTGCTCTTAAGATTTTTACAATATAATTGGAGAAACAAGATTTATGTATATTCAAGTCAAATAGTAACGCAAGACAATATATATTTAGCCTACAACATAAAAAAAATCTAGTGATACAAACATATATACAAGAGAACTTTACACACTTATAGAAGTGGGTTTTAAAAAAGGAGAAGGCTGGGCATGGTTGCTCCTACCTGTAATCTCAGCACTCTGGGAGGCCAAGGCGGGAGGATCACTTGAGCTCAGGAGTTCAAGACCAGCCTGGACAACAAAGCAAGACTCTGCCTCTATAAAAAAATAAATAAATAAAATTTTTAATTAGCCAGGCATGGTAGTACACACTTGTAGTCTGGCTACTTGAGAAGCTGAGGCAGAAGGATCACTTGAGCCCAGGAGTTTGAGGCTGCAGTGAGCTATGATCGTACCACTGCACTCCAGTCTGGGTGACAGAGCGAGACCCTATCTGTAAATAAATAAATAAATAAATCTTTAAAAAAAAAAAAAGGAGAACATAGTGTGAACTGAGAAAGTCATCATGGAAATTCTCAAACAGGTGGTGAGAAAAGCTAGTCATCAAAGAATGGATGGAATTTCAACATGGGAAGAGGGAAAAAAAAGAAAATTCTGCACATATACACACACAAAATCACAAAAGCCAAGAATTCCAGTCTAGGAGCCATATACACCTTTAAATGAAATATTTCAAGCATAAACATATAGAAAATAATAACAAGCTCTTTTTTCCTCCCTACTCATCTTTGTCAAGTATTAACTTGTGCAATATTTGCTTCAGATTCTTTTTTTTTGAAGTGAATCAGCTAAAGCCTTCTGCATGCTATATGATAATCCTTTTTTCCTCAACAGGACATAACAACTATCTTGAATATGACGTTTATTATGACCATGAATATTCTAAAATGCTTATCACACATAGAAATATCTAGTATTGTTTCATATGTTTAAACTTAGTGTAATCAGTAGCATACTTCATGTATTTTCTGCTACTTTATCATTCAGTATTACATTTTTTGAGATTTATGCATATTTTAGTTCCAGTTCTAGTTCATTCATTTTAACTAATATGTAGTATTCCACTGTGTGATCACAAAACAATTTACTTACCCATTCTCAGGTGGATGGAAACTTACATCATTTCCAATTATTTTTCTGTTATACATGATACTTCAGTGAACATTCATTTACCCGTCTCCTTGCATATTTAAGGGAGAGTTTCTACATGGAGAAGTGAAATTGCTAGATTGTAAGATAAAGATATCTTTAGCTTATTAGATTTTGCTGAATTGCCTTCTAATGTGGTTGTATAAGAGTTCCCTGATCTTCTTTACCTTTGCAATTGTTTTTATTTTTCATTTTTAGACACAGGGTCTCACTCAGGAGTACAGTGGCACAACTAATAGCTCACTATAGCCTTAAACTTCTGGCCTCAAGCAATCCTCCTGACTTGGGCCTCCCAAAGCATAGGGATTACAGGCATGAACCACTGTGTCTAGCCAGCCACCTTTGCAATTCTGCTAACTACATCATAGGTGTGGAACTTCCAGAGTACCCTGGAGTCAATACTTTCTGTAAGCTGGTGTTTGTGTAAGTGATGCTCAGTGTTGTATCTCACTATGAACTGGCCCAACCCAAGGTAAGGGTGGATATCAAACCTCTGGGAGAGAATTTGGGAAAAGCAAAGAAAGTAATGGTGTAATGGTTGAGGACTGGTCGCACATTTTATTAAGTTTTGCATCCCCAGTATCTAGTACAACCTGAAACTCAGATCAAGGCTCGGTAGATGTTAAATTGATTGGAATTAATTAAAAACTCTGATATGCTTCTAGTTTACTTCTCTAAGCTTCAATTTCCCCATTTACAAATTATGGATGATAATAATTCAAGAAGTCATTCCAAAGATAAAATAAGATATAAATGTGAAAACATTTAAACTCTAAAGAGCCATGCAAATTAAGTTATAAAAGATTAGAAATCTGCTTCAGTGTTGTGACATCTTAGATACGACCAGATAACATTTTAGTGGTTCAAAAGCATTGCCAAGCTTCTCATTGGCATTCTTCTTGTAGCCCTAATAAATCCTGGAGTCTCACATGCCTGAGACTCTGCTCAGTCACATATAGAGATATGCAGTTCTTTTGTTTTATTTTATTTTTATTGATTGATTGATTTTTGAGACAGAGTCTCATTCTGTTGCCCAGACTGGAGCGCAGTGGCACAATCTCGGCTCACTGCAACCTCTGCCTCCCGGGTTCAAGCAATTCTCCTGCCTCCCGGGTTCAAGCAATTCTCCTGCCTCAGCCTCCTGAGTAGCTAGGATTACAGGCACGTGCCACCACACCCAGTTAATTTTTGTATTTTTAGTAGAGACAGGGTTTTGCCACATTGGCCAGGCTGGTCTCAAACTTCTGACCTCAGGTGATGAACCTGCCTCGGCCTCCCAAAGTGCTGGGATTACAGGCGTGAGCTACAGCTCCCAGCCAAGATGCGTAGTAATTTTAAAAAGGTATTCTAACCTTTACTTCCAACTCTGAAAAAAAACATCAAAGAGGAACCCATTCATTGTATAGAGCCACACTTGAGTTCCATTCTAGTCTCTTTAGTCCTCAAACATAAACCCAAAATCTCTTTCACAAGTACTCAGCTTGTTGAACTTCTGCTTATTTTCTCCCTCTTCCTTCTTCCAACATTCTGAAAGCTGACAGTTCTTCTTTGGTTCCCCTTCTTCTCTCAGTTCTCCACTCGGACCTCCACTATCCATCCCTTAAATCTCATGCCAGATATGTATCAAGAAAATGCCAGAAAACACTTGCCTGGAGGAAGAATAGTCATCCTTTACGAAATCGTCCTAAAGCATACGTTTTTTCATTGAATTCAGTGACATTATTTTCACTTTCAATGTTTACAAAAATAAGGTCCACCTCTGTTACTTTTAAGAGTCCCTCGTTTAAAAAGAAAAAAAAGAAGAAAGAAGGTTGCTCACATTGCTCTACACCCTCAGACCCCATTCAGAAATTTCATGACTCCAAATATGGTCTCTATTTGCATGGCTCAATTTACCCTCTTATACTTCGTACTCAGAATCTGTCACTATCCTTCCAATAGCTCCTCCTTGAATTCCCTCTCATTTCCTCAAAGTCAACATGTCTAAATGTAAACTCACATTTATTCCAAATTTAGCTTCACCTCGGAACTACCATATTTCCATTGTTGGCATTTTGGAAGCATGTTTATTGACCAGGTGTGCTATTATCAGAAGAGGAAGAGACCGGGGCCAGAGAGTCTAATCAAGAGCTTGCACACCACATAGCAGACAACAGACTGCATTCAGATTTGCAGATAGGTGTTTTGAGTTTATGTGGAATGACAGAATAATGCTCTCCTTAGGTGAGAGGATACATAAACCCTAAATACTGGCATCAGCAATGCAAAAGTGTTATGCTTTTAGGCATTACAAATTCATAGAAACATTTCCAGGCACTGAGATAGACACAGACTTATCATAAGCAGCTCCACACTTAAATTTGAAAGAGGCTATTCACAAATTTCATATACAAGCTTAACCATTTGTAAATAAAATACAAACTGGCGCGGCAACTTTCATGAATTTCCTTCCTTTTGTTTCTTTTACAATGAGAACAATTATTCCATGAACACATGTTAAAACTATCCTGATAGTATCAGATGCTTAGCTGAGAGAGGTCATACCACAATTTAACTACTAATTTATGTTTAACTACTAATTTAAAGATATATATTTTTGGCCGGGCACGGTGGCTCACACTTGTATTCCCTGCACTTTGGGAGGCTGAGGCAGGTGGATCACTTGAGGTCGGGAGTTCGAGACCAGCCTGGCCAACATGATGAAACCCTGTCTCTACTAAAAATACAAAAAAATTAGCTGGGTGTGATGGTGTGTGCCTATAATCCCAGCTACTTCGGGAGGCTGAGGCAGGAGAATTGCTTGAACCCAGGAGGCGGAGGTTGCAGTAAGCCAAGATTGCGCCACTGCACTCCAGCCTGGGCAACAAGAAGAAAACTCTGTTTCAAAAAAAAAAAAAAAAGAAGATTAATATATTTTTAAAGTATCTCTAAGTAACCCAGATGATATGATCCCAGACTGAAGGTCTGGCTCTAATACTAAGAAAAGGCATACCTTGGCCGGGCACGGTGGCTCACGCCTATAATCCCAACATTTTGGAAGGCCAAGGCAGGCAGATCACGAGGTCGGGAGATTGAGTCCATCCTGGCCAAGATGGTGAAACCCTGTGTCTACTAAAAATACAAAAAACAGGCATGGTGGCACGCACCTGTAGTCCCAGCTGAGGCAGAGGAACCGCTTGAACCCGGGAGGTGGAGGTTGCAGTGAGCTGAGATCGAGCCACTGCACTCCAGCCTGGTAAGAGTGAGACTCTGTCTCAAAAAAAAAAAAAAAGAAGAAGAAGAAGAAGAGGCATACCTTGATTTAGACAGGCTTTGCCATTTTGCCATTACCATGAGCTCGGACTCAGCAAATGGATCTGTTTCTTGGGGCAGAGATCCAGGGCAGTTTGAGAAATGAGTTACCTTCTCATTGACCTTGAATTGTGAAGAGGGAATAGGGGTAATGGAAAACTCCTGGTATTTGAACTATTTTAACTGAGTTTTTTGTTGTTGTTGTTTGTTTGTTTGTTTTTGAGGCGGAGTCTCGCTCTGTAGCCCAGACTGGAGTGCAATGGCACGATCTTGGCTCACTGCAACCTCCGCTTCCCAGGTTCAAGTGATTCTCCTGCCTCAGCCCCCTGAGTAGCTGGGATTACAGGTGTGCGCCACCATGCCTGGCTAATTTTTGTATTTTTAGTAGAGACAGGGTTTCACCATGTTGGTCAGCCTGGTCTCAAACTCCTGACCTTGTGATTTGCCTGCCTTGGCCTCCCAAAGTGTTGGGATTACAGGCATGAGCCACCATTCCCAGCCTTAACTGAGCTTTTATTTCTAGTTTTAATCTGTTTTGAGAAAGAAAAACTCCAATCCAGGTTTAAACCAAATTAATGGATGATTTTTTCAAAAAAGATGAACTTTCTAAATCTACAAATAGATTTGCTTTACTATTATACAGGTTTTGTTGTGCAGGGATGAAGTCCTCCTAGGAGAGAAATAGTAACATACAATAAAACTTCTAGTGAGAAGGCCAGCAGGATACGACTCTGGGTCTGTGAGTAACTCTGGAAACACAATGTATGTGACTATATTTGTTCTGGGCCAGGTCGGTCTGGCCCAACAGCGCTCTGTATTTGGGAACTAGGACACAGGGCAACACCTCTTAACCAGAGGCATCTGAGGGGAATCCTAGGCTGGATGTTATATAAAATGGAATCAGGGAAACACTATGCTCTAATATATCATGGGATAACAGATAAATATAAGCAAGGTTTTATATATATATAAAAAAAAGATCTCAACCATCCCTCGGTCTGTCTCTTAGCAGCGTGTACTTCCTTAGCATTCTTCAATACAGTCATGCATTGCTCAATGACAGGGATACATCCTGAGAAATGTGTCACTGGGTGATTTCATTGTTACATGAACATCATAGAGTGTACTTATGCAAACCTAGAGGGTAGAGCCTACCACACATCTAAGCTATATGGTGTGGCCTGATGCTCCTAAGCCACAAACCTGTACTGCCTGTTGCTGTATTGAATATTGTAGGCAATTGTTACACAACAGTAAGTATTTGTGTATCTCAACATGGAAAAGACATAGTGAAAAACACAATATGAAAGATTAAAAAATGGTACCCTTGTATAGGACACTTCCCGTGAATAGAGCTTGCAGGACTGGAAGTTGCTCTGGGTGAATCAGTGAGTGAGTAGTGAGTGAATGTGAAGGCCTAGGACATTACAGTATACTACTGTAGACTTTATAAACACTGTACACTTAGGCTACACTAAATTTATACAATTTTTTTTCAATAATAGATTAATCTTAGTTTATTGCAATTTTGTTTGTTTGTTTTTTGAGACAGGGTCTCGCTCTGTCACCCAGGCTAGAGTGCAGTGGCACAATCACAGCTCACTGAAGACTCAAACCTCCTAGATTTGAGTGATCCTCCCACCTCAACTTCCTGAATAGTTGGGACCACAGACATGCACTACCAGGCCTGGTTAATTTTTTTTTTTTTTAATTTTTTATAGACATGAGGTCTCCCTGTGTTGCCCAGGCTGGTCTTAAACTCCTGGGCTCAAGCAATCCTCCCATCTCAGCTTCCCAAAATGCTGAGATTACAGGAGTGAGCCACTACCTCTTTATATACTTTTAAATAATAATAATTTTAAAAAGTTAACTCATAATAACACTTAGCTTAAAACATACACATGATATAGCTGTACAAAAATATTTTCTTTTAGGGCTAGTCTTGAACTCCTGGACTCAAATGATACTTCTGCCTCAGCCTCCCATGTAGCTGCAATTACAGATGCATCCCACCATGTTCAGTCTTTTCTTTCTTCATATACTTATTCTACAAGCATTTTTGTACTTCTAAATTTTTAAAATTCTTTTTTTACTTTTAAAATACTTTTGTTAAAAACTAACACAGAAACACGTACATTGGCTTAGGCTTATAAAGGGTCAGGATCATCAATATCACTGTCTTCCACCTTCACATCTTGTCCCACTGGAAGGTTTTTTAAAAAACTTTTTTGAGACAAGATCTCACTATGCTGCCCAGGCTGGTCTTGAATGTCTAGGCTCAAGCAATCCTCCTGCCTCAGCCTCCCAAAGTGCTGAGATTAGAGGCATTGAGCCTCCATGCCTAGACCCCACTGGAAAATCTTTAGGAACAATAACACACACGGACCTGTCATATCCTATGATAACAATGCCTTCTTCTGGATACCTCCTGAAGGACCTGCCTGAGGTTCTTTTACAGTTAACTTTTTTTTTTTTTAGATAAGTAGGAGGAATATACTCTAAGATAAGGATAAATAGTATAGTAAATACATAAACCAATAAGTATTATGTACTATACATAATTATATATATATACTGAACGCTTACATGACTGGCAGCACAGTAGGTTTTACACCAGCATCACTACAAATATGTGAGTAATGCGTTACACTACTACGTTACACCAGCTATGATATCAGTAGACAATAGAAATTTTTCAGCTCCATTATAATCTTATGGGACCACTGTCATATATGCAGCCTGTTGTTGACTGAAATGTTGTCATATGGTACATGACCATATTTTGTTGTCTATTTTTGATGTAGCCTGTACCCTCCAGGACTGGTTGAGTCTGAAAAAATATCATTTAAAATCTTAGCTTCCCAAGAAGATGAGAGATTCTTGTCTAGATAATTCTTTTGTGTTTTCAAGATCTCAGCTGGTAGCAACATAACGTACAGGTACTCTGTGCTCAGTTTTATTGGTGGTGGTGTTATATTTGCCTGGGGGTGAGAAGATAACATCTGGCCTGATAGATTGATGTCAGGGCAGAAACTTCACAGTGAGATGTATGAGAACAGGTTTCTTGTCCCTGACACTTTATGACAGCGTGGGTTCAAGAACACTTGTGATGATCTTAGAAGGGGGCAAATACGATTTTTGGAGATTTTTCTTGATCAGGACCAAGGAGTCACGTTGGGGTTTAGGATCTTAGAATTGTAGATAACAGTATGAATGGCATCTCCCAGAGTTGAGCAGTACAGTGACCCTGAGTTTGTTGGGCTAAAAAAAATTGGATAAAAGTTTAGGCTATAATAAAGTGTTCCAGTAATAGGTAGTTATAATCCCTCCATAGTAAATATTGACCAGACTGCATTTGGAATACTGAGCTCAATTCTTTGCCAAAGTTTACTCTGAAAGGTATTAACAAGTTAAATGCATCCATACGAAGGGGGTCCAGATGAGATGTATAGAGTTTGTGATGTATAAGAAAGGCTGAAGGGGATTTGGGAGAATATAACTAAGAGGAGACACAATAGCAGAAGAGAAAATATGAACTTTAATAGTTAAGGTTAGCATTGATCTCCATAATGATAATTAACAATATTTTTCTGTCCCCCTCTTTCCCGGTCTCTCTTTGGTATTTAATACTGTTGATCCACTTTCCTTAAAATTTCCTCTTTTATTTCATTGATATCATTTGTACTACTTCAGTAGATAGTAAGATTGAATTGAAGTGCAAGAAATCTGTGAAAACACTTGTGAAGGATAATGAGGAAAAGTAGCAGTAGGAGGGAAGAATGTCAGATTGCACTCCACATCTTAATACCATAGAGGGAACGGGAGAAGTTAGAATTGGGTAGAGTCTGTCTGCGTGGCAGTTCTGAGAAAGGCTCAATTAGGCCAATGGGGACCCCAGAGCAAAGATTGCCCATCAGAAGAAAGTGCACTGGACAGCAACAGCCACACTCAGGCATTGGCTGGGGGGATCTGGAGAGAGACAGACCTCTGCGTAAATGCTGTGATAGATCCCAAAGGCATGGTGGTGGAAGGCTGTCAGCTAATCACATCCCATACAGCAAGTACCTCCCTGAAGGGAAACCTGACTGTTCATTCCAATAGGTGCCACATAATTCCGTTACCACATGTCACACTGGGTCCCACCTCCTTGGCCTTTTTTACTAAATTCTCTTACTTTGCTCACCCCCTAAATGTTGGGGATTTGTAGGAACCCATTTTCTGCCTATTCCATACATTTTCCCTATGAGAATTAATCTCAACCCACAATTTCAAATACTACCATCACTGTATGTTGACATGCACTCCACATGTTAATTCAGGCCACCATTTTCTCTAACCTATACCATTGCAAAGGTCTCCTGATTATTCTCATATCATGTCTCCAGTCTTGCCACCTGTCTCCAATTCATTTTCCACACTGCAGCTAACAAATAAGATCTTGTTATTTACATGCCAAAAACTCATCAATAGCTCCCTTTTGTTCTCAGTAAAAAAAAAAAAAAAAGAGAGAGAAAAATCCAAATCATTTAACACAATTTATATGCTCCATCATGGACTGGTTCCTGCTTACCATTCCAGACTCATCTGTTATCACATTCACCATAAACAGAACTAGGTTCATGTTTTTGAATGTAAACTTTCTACCTTTGGTGTAGAGTGTACCTTTTTGCCTGGCTAATTCTCTACTTGT
The DNA here is from genome assembly GCF_003255815.1 of Theropithecus gelada. Lineage (NCBI taxonomy): Eukaryota > Metazoa > Chordata > Mammalia > Primates > Cercopithecidae > Theropithecus > Theropithecus gelada. Next base: position 59,854,925 of record NC_037681.1, on the reverse strand, counting down.
CTTTTAAGTATCAACTTAGATGTTCCTTCCTCTGTGAAGACTTTAAAACTTACAAAGACTACATTTGGTGCTCTCCTAAGTAGTTCCAGGAAGTATATGACAAGTGGCAGGAGGAAGTGGAATGTTGGCTGTGAATCTATGGAAGGCAGTAAAACAACATCATTTGGACATTGGAAATGTAATAAAACAGATAATATTTTACATATCAGAACTTCTGTCAGCAAATACACTGTATGAGATAGAAAGAAATACCTTGATAAACAGATTGGTGTGGTTGATAGTTCTCCCAAGGAAGATGCTAGGCAAACATTCTCAATCCACTCACTCACACCCCGACCCTCCCAGCCAAACCTTGGGCATTCAAAAATTTGTGTGGCTATTTTTGTTGATGTCAGTATGGCTGGGAACAGTATTGACAAGGGGCGGACAGGAATATTATGATGCATGGGGATCGTCCCACACAAGGAAAAATTGTTCCACCCAAAATGCTAATAAAACCTCTATTGAGAAACACTATTGGGGGTATGCAAATCTGAGAACTGAGGTAAATTGCTCAGAATAGGAGTGGTTGAAAGTTGACACGTGAGAACTCCCAGCTCCACCCACGGCAAGGCAGAGCTCTCCCTCATTTGTAAATAAATACTGAGTACCTGTTTTTTAAAATACTGGTTTAGGCTGGTTATGGTAGCTCATGTCTATAATCTCAGCACTTTGGGAAGCCAAAACAGGAGGATCGAATGAGCCCAGGAGTTTGACACTAGCCTGGGAAACATTATGGGACACCATGTCTACAAAAAATAAAGAAAACTTAGGCGTGGTATGTGTGCTTGTAGTTCCAGCTACTCAGGAGGCTAAGGTGGGAGGATATCTTGAGCCTGGGAGGCCAAGGCTGCAGTGAGTCATGTTCACGCCACTGCACTCCAGCCTGGGTGACAAAGTGAGACCCTGTGTCAAAAAAAAAAATTGATTTAAAGAAAATTAAAAAACATATATTGGTTCAGAAAAGAGCCAAATTATTAGCCCCAGGGGCATCTAATATTTCCTTCTGGCTCTGCTTCCCTGTACCTCTCTGAAGTTCTCACTGAGAACTTCTCTGTATTCTCAATTCAAGTTCAGAGACCATGCCCTATTGCATCATCATAATCTAATCTAGTGTTTGACACATGATAAATGCTTGTATTAGTTCATTTTCACACTGCTATGAAGACATACCCGAGACTGATTAATTTATAAAGGAGAGATATTTAACTGACTCACAGTTGCCTATGGCTGGGGAGCCTCAGGAAACTTACAATCATGGCAGAAAGGGAAGCAAACATATCCTTCTGCACATGGCAGCAGGAGAGAGAATGAGAGTGGAGCAAAGGGAGAAGCCCCTTACAAAACCACCAGATCTTGTGAGAACTTACTATCATGAGAATGGCAAGGGAGAAACCACCCCCATGATTCAATTACCTCCCAACAGGTCCCTCCCACCACATGTAGGGATTACGGGAATATAGTTCAAGATGAGATTTGGGTGGGAACACAGCCAAACCATATCAATGCTCAATAAATTTTTCTGAATTATGACTCCCCAAATCTCAATATTAGCCCTGATATCGTTTCTAAATTTCAGATCCACATTTTTATCACTAATTTTACATTTCCAGTTGAGCACTTCAAACTTAGCTACAAAACAGATCATTTACTTTAACCCAGTACAAAAACTCTCTCCCAAATTATACCAGTTCCCTTCATTATGGCAAATGCTATGAGGACCTCCCAATTGCTAGAGCCACAAGCCTGTGAGTCACTAATCTCTCACTTGCTTCCTCACTTCCCCAATCCTGTGAATTCCATCTCCCACTTATCTCCTGAGTTATTTCTCTTTCCTCCATTCTCAGTACTCCAGACCCTAATTTTGTAAGTAAATTTTTCTAGCTGGTCTGTAGTAATCATTTCAAAACATATACATATATCAAAACGTCACATTGTACATTGTAAATACATTCAATTTTTATTTGTCCGTTATGCCTCAATTTAAAGCTCGGGAGAAATGAAACACATAAATAATTTTTTTTTTTTTTTAATGATACAGAGTCTCACTCTGTCACTGAGGCTGGAGTGCAGTGGTGCAATCTCAGCTTACTGCAACCTCCGCCTCCCAGATTTAAGCGATTCTCATGCCTCAGCCTCCGGAATAGGTAGGATTACAGGCACATGCTACCACTCCTGGTTAATTTTTGTATTTTTTTTTGTAGAGACGGGGTTTCATCATGTTGCTCAGGCTGGTCTCCAATTCCTGACCTCAGGTGATCCACCCGCCTCAGCCTCCTAAAGTGCTGGCATTAGAGGCATGAGCCACCATGCCCAGCCATAAGTAAAAATTTTTTAATAAAAAAAAGAAATCTGGTATTTTTAGCTCCATTGCCACCATCTCCCTCTGTCTTCAGAATTTAGGCACAATTGTCTATTGTATGTGCCATATCATTTCTCTCTCTTTTTTTTTTAGACGAAGTTTCACTCTTGTCACCCAGACTGGAGTGCAATGGCACGATCTTGGCTCACTGGAACCTCTGCCTCCCGGGTTCAAGCAATTCTCCTGCCTCAGCCTCCCAAATAGCTGGCACTACAGGTGTACGCCACCACACCTGGCTAATTTTTGTATTTTTAGTAGAGACGGGGTTTCACCATCTTGGCCAGGCTGGTCTCAAACTCCTGACCTCATGATCCCCAAGTCTCGGCCTCCCAAAGTGCTGGGATTGGCATGAGCCACCACGGCCAGCTGTATGTGCCATATTATTTCACATACATATCTCTGTGTGATTTTCCTCCCCTGGTGCATGACCTGCTTATAGTGTTTTTTGAGCTAAGGATGGCTGAGTATCCTGTTTCCAGAGCAGCTAATGTACTGAAAATGTGAGTGGTGGTTATGTTAAATGAGGAGGGCTGAGGTTAATAGGCCAAAGAAGGGGCTCCAGTGAATTGTCAGACAAGAGGGTCTGAGGATGAAATTGGGAGCCTGTGCAGGGGATCAAGGAGTTCCTAAGCCAGAAACCCATGGGGGATGGGCCAACAGAAGGATGGCCTGGACATGCTGGCAGGTGGGGACTGCTACCTGTCTTGGCCTTTTTGTGTTCCTTGCTGTGTGATGCTTAAACGGGTAGGTGCTTTAAGGCACTAAGCAGCTAGTCTGGCACGCACCACTTTTCCTTGTCTGTCTATGCATTCTTCAAGGTTCAGCTTTAGGGTTATTCTTTTTTTTTTTTTCTTTTTCTTTTTTTTTTTTTTTTTGAGACAGAGTCTTGCTCTGTTGCCCAGGTTGGAGTGCAATGGCACAGTCTCGGCTCACTGCAACCTCCAACTCCCGGCTCAAGTGGTTCTCCTGCCTCAGCCTCCTGAGTAGCTGGGATTACAGGGCACGTGCCACCATGCCCAGCTAATTTTTGTATTTTTAGTAGAGACAGGGTTTCACCATGTTGGCCAGGCTGGTCTCAAACTCCTGACCTCAGGTGATCCACCTGCCTCGACCTCCCAAAGTGCTGGGATTACAGGCATCAGCTACCGTGCCCAGCCAAGGGGTCATTCCTTAATCTTCCTCTCATCTGCATTAATGCCTGTTGTCTGTACTTCTCACACTATTTATGAGACTGTAAACTCCTTGAGGGCAGGCATTGTGGCTTTTTTTTTCTGTATTCAATACCACCAGAATCCAATAATCATTGCCTCTAAATACATTACAGGGAGGCAGATGTTGCTTTACTATAACAGAAAAAAAAATTTTTTTAAGTATATTGTATCTAAGCAGAGTATAGACTAGTGGTTGAATCTGGCCTTGGTGTCATACTGCCTTTGTTCAAATTTGAGCCTTCTGTCACCTTGAAGCAGCTTAATCTGTCTGTGCCTCATAAAATAGAGATAATATTACCTATGCCATCAGGTTGTTGTGCTAATTAAATGAAATAATACATGAAAAATACTTGGCTCCATTCCTGGTATCTTGTAAGCACTTAGCAATGTTAGAAATTACTACTTTTCTCCTAGTTATTATGATCATTCACTAGCACTGTATCACAACGAGGTGGGTTGTTTTGGGAAGCAATGAGTCACCTTTTATTGAAAGTATTTAAGCAGCAGTAAATCCAGCAGAGATGCTGTAGAAGCGGTTCCTGAGTTAAAAAGATTAGATGACTTCTAAGAATGCTTCTAATCATAGAAGAGGGAAGCTCTTTCTCTGATTCTAGGAAATTGTGATCATTAGTGTTACTTCTAGCAAAATTGAGGATTGTTAGAACGGGGGAAAAAGGCACTGGAATTGGCCATATGCATATATTACAAAAAACAAAATATTTTCTTTGTGAGCAGTTAATTGTTTTACTTATGTTGTAACCCACATGACAAATCAGGCCCTTACACAGAAATTCATCTCTTCTCAAAAGGACTGGGTTGGCCTTGCCAAAGTGGAACAGACAAAACTTGAAAGACTGTTACAGCCCTACTGAAATGCCTTTTCCTTTGAAAGAAGTCTATTAGTGATGCAAATGCAAAGGTATTTGGACAGATGATAAGCTCAGCAAACAAAACACTGAAACCATTAGAACTTTCTTGTGCAGCTTTCAGTCCTGAGAATTTGGCTTTCTGGCATTAAAAAGGAAGAGGCTGGGCGCGGTGGCTCATGCCTGTAATCTCACCACTTCAGGAGGCCGAGGCAGGCAGATCCCCTGAGGTCGGGAGTTTGAGACCAGCCTGACCAACAAGGAGATATCCTGTCTCTAGTAAAAACACAAAAATTAGCCGGGCGTGGTGTTGCATGCCTGTAATCCCAGCTGCTCGGGAGGCTGAGGCAGGTGAATCGCTTGAACCCGGGAGGCAGAGGATTCGGTGAGCCGAGATTGCACCTTACACTCAAGCCTGGAACAACAAGAGCGAAACTCTGTCTCAAAAAAAAAAAGGCAGAGAAAAAGAGCAGACCTGGCTCCCATTTGGAATAATTTGTCAGGTCTGCTTATTTGAATCCTTGGCTAATTATCCTCGCATTTGGCCTAAAGATGCCAAACAATTCTCGAAATGTGGACAAACTGAAGGAAGGCCTGTAATCTGGGTCCTGGGCAAGTACCTTAAACAGGCAAAAGCGAGATCCTTAGCTATGGAATAACATTTACAGTCAGGAGTTTCTCAAGATACCTGAAGAGCCTGAAGGTAGATCCATCTAGAAGATATTCAATGATATGCACTCCTAAGGCAATAATTCAAGTGATACTTTCATATTACTGATGCTTTAAAATTTAATAATTAAAAATTACATAACTGAAAGGCTACTTGTATAGGTGAAGAGACAACCATTTTAAAACATCAAATTAGTCAGCAGATACTCAAAGTAAACAATTTGAGAATTTAGTAAACACGCAATTTTCCTATAAGCAAAAGGATTGAAAATATTTTTTTAAAAAGTATGAAGCAGTTAAGTAGTTTGCTCTACTATTATTTGATTATACTTATCCTTAACAGGTTTGATGAGACCTAGTTTCTCAGGAGCCACGAGGTATTAGGGAATATTAGTGGTTAGAAGGTGTGGTGCCTAAGGGGATTAGGAAAGCATTTCCGAAGCAAAACTCCAAGGTGGTATTGCCAAAGTGGCCATCACCTAATTGATTAAAGCGCTTGGAAATGTCTACTGGGAAGTTCAATGAGAACAGAAAAAAAATAACCTTCCATTACCCTCAAGCTTTCCTGGGCAAGTATTAACAATCGGAGCTGGAGTCCACATAGCTTAGACATAAGACGCGCAATCTGGGTCTTAAGCAGGGTGGGGTTTTGGGTAGGTAAGGTCACAGCTAAAGAGCTTCCGGATCATCACGTGTTTATATTTCAGGTACCGTAATGGATCTAGTCCATCCTCCACCCCTTCTTTGCAGGGTTGCTTGACAGCCTGCGCAGTCCCCGTCCGTCTTTGATAATCCAACCCTCTTAAAGAGGGAGGTCAATCACTGCTTTAGTTCTGCGCTCTGCCTGCCTCCCACGCGGGATGGTGGGCAGCTGTTTCGCGTGTTTTCCTCCCGGAGCTTTTACGCGCTGCCCACTGCACACACCTCCCTGGCGGCCCTCCTGGCCTGCCCTCCTTTGCACCCTAGCAGGCCAACTCCGAGGGTCCGAGTGTCGGAAACAGGGGCAAGCAAGCACAGCTCACTTTTCCTGGGGGATTTCCTCACGGTGTGTTTAGTGACCCCTCCCCGCAATCCCAGAAAGGCTGTAGCACTCTGTGGTATCCTATGTGTAGCTGCTTCTAAAATAATAAAGTCTGGGACATTGGCTGTCTTGGATATTACCACTATGCTATCTGCTTGGAACTGGGACCAGATAAACCAAGGTCCAACTTTGTCGTTAGGGGAATCAGAAACGAAAAGAAGCCACTTTCTGCTGGTCCTAACCACGGTCCCTGGGCCAGGCAAACCTTCTCAAGCGTCCGGGGGCAGCGGCCGCGCGCGGGTCCGCAGGAAAGCCGAGGCGTTTCGGGTTCCAAGCCGTTCAGCCGCCGGCCCCGGCCTCACAGGCGGGCGGAGCCGGAACGCGCATGGGGTCGGGTGCGCGCCGGGCCCGGAGCGCTCCCTCCGGGATCGCGGCTGCGCAGTCGGGCGGGAGTCGGGAAAAGGGGGAGGAGGTTGGAGGAGTCGGAGTAAGGGGAGGGGGAGGAGCGGCGAAAGCGGAAGCCATGTTGGAGTTTCACCCCGAGCGAGGGGCTGCGAGGGTTCTCCTCTCCTTGTGGGTGTGACCGGGTTCGGCGCGGCGGCGGGCTGCGGGGGGCGGGGACGGTTGGGCCGCTTGTCGTCGTCCGCAGCGGCGTGAGGGGAGCGGCGGCGGCGGCGGCCGCAGCGTGGAGCCGGGCGATTGTGACCGCCGGGGGAGCCGGGGGCCGGCCGCGGCGCCCTCTCTCCGTGTGGCCCCCTGAGCGCCCCCCCTCCCCTGCCCGGGAGGGAGGCGGGGGGCACCTGGGGCCCGCCATGAACCCCGGCTTCGATCTGTCCCGCCGGAACCCGCAGGAGGACTTCGAGCTGATTCAGCGCATCGGCAGCGGCACCTACGGCGACGTCTACAAGGTAAAGGCAGGGGCCGCGCGCCGCCGAGGCTGTGGGGTCCCGACCCTCAGCCAAGCCTGGGCGCCCGAGCTCGCGCCGCCTGTCCTCGGGAGACGCTGGCGCCTGGGAGCAGTCGGGGAGGAGGAGCTGCGGACGCCGAGGGCTGTGCTGCCTTGGTGAACAAAGGGCCAAATGTGTAACCCCGAGACCTCCCCAGCCCTTACCTGAGCCCTCCGGTGAACGTGATTTTTGCCACCTCCCCTCTTGCGCGCATTTCCAGGGAAAGGCAGAACGAGAGCGGCCACTCTGCTCATCATAGTGCAGAGAGGGTCTGGGCGTTTGTTGCATTGGCTGGGTCAGCGCGACGAACCGGACAGCAGGGGTCTGGCGTTGTCAAACCTGCCTGCTTCGCACGAACCTGGGATCGTCCGCTCTAGATTGGGAGCTGCTACCCACCAGGCCTTGGTGGTAGTTACTATACTATGCTGGGCGACCTCGATTCTCCATCTACAGCTCTCAGCCTTTAGCGCCTTATCCATCCCCCTATCAGTTTATTTTAATTTTCCAAGTAATGACTTTTTTTTTTTTTTTTTTGGAAAGAGCAACTTTGATTTCTCTAAATCGAATTGGACTGCGATGCCTTTTAAACTTGTTTTTTTAAAAAGTGACTTGAATACTTAGGGAAGGTACTGGTTTGACAAGGTTAGAATTCAAAGTCCATTAGCTGTACGGCATTCCTGTTGTAGAGGGACCACTTCTAAATGTGGGAGGATAAATCACTCTTCCCTGGCCAACTCAACTCTTGGCCTCGCAGTTACTGCCAAGAAGAGAGGAGGTTGTTGCCAAATGTGGCAGCAGTCTTGATTTAGTTGTGTATCTTCTTACTGGTAACTGAAGTTGAACTCCTCCTGTTTCACATAACACCTGAGGATGCACAAAGAAACTTAATTTTGCATTGGAAAGTTTAGTCTTAACTTTATTTTGCCAACGTTTAAGCAGGTTTTTACTCTTCAGTGTAATGCCTGTGGTAACTTACATATTTAATACGGTGCAGCCAATGTTCTGCTTTGGTCTCATTTTGTGGATGATCTGCTTTTCACCATCGTGGATCTCATCACTTTCCCACTATGCAATATAGGTATATTGAGCACACCTCCAATGTATGAGATACTGGGCAAGTAAGCACTTTGGGTTGTAGCGGTAAACGATAGACTTGGTTCCAAATCTTACTAGGGGTTTCTATTTTTTTGGACAAGGACAGTATGAAATAGCCATTTAAATAATTATTGCAGTTTTATTTTGTGCTGCAGAGAAGAGTATTAGGATCAGGGTTATGAGAGCATGTAATAGGAGGACCTGATCCAGTTTGGGGTGTCAGAGGCTCATCGCCTTTTAGCTGAGATCCCAGAGATGATTAGGCATTGCTTAGGCTACTGGGGAGAGGGCATTATGCCAGATAGGGGAGCATGATATGTGAAGGCTCTGAGGCCCGATTTGAAAGAAGCCTGAGCAGCCAGAGCGGGAGGGTGGCCCTAGATCTTACAGGCCTCTTAGTTCTCATTAGGAGATAGGACTTCTTTAGGACAATGGGGAACCATTGCAGGCTTTTAAGCAGAGGAGTGACATTAGATTTAGGTTTTTAAAAGAGCTCCCTACTACAGTATGAAGAGTGGAATGGAGCAGCTGGGAGGCCATTATCATAGTCTAGGTAAGAATAATGGTGTTAAGGAATTTGGTGATGACTGTGAAAGTAGAAGTGGATGGATGCAAGTAGCTTATGACTGGTTGGGGGAGTTCACTTATATTCCGATGAAAAGTTAACTAAAACTTGATTAATGTATACGTTTTAGGGGGCAGGGTATACAGTAAATCTTTTTACAGAAATAATTGGCTGTGTACTTACTATATTTTTAAAAACAGCTAGTAGTTAAGCCACATGATTAAAAAGCAAAAAAAATTAGGGCCTGTAATTTCCTAAGTGTAATAAAGGTATAGTAAGTTGGTTAATGTTGTCATTTGTTTAAAATAATGATAATACTAGCTGATGTTTATGGAATGCTTATTACTTGCCAGGCACTGTAAGATTTTTCTAATTGATCCTAACAGCAACCCTGTGAGATAGGTGCTCTTGTTAACTCCATTTTGCAGTTGAATAAACTGAGGCACAAGGAGATTAACTTGCCAAAGTTGGTAGGTGACAAAGCCAAAATTTAAACCAGTTAGAGACTGTATTCTTAACCAATAGGCAGTACTGCCTCTCTAAAGACAGGAGATGGGCAGGTAATGTATTACATTTCCAGTGGAGAAACTGAGGCACACATTTAGTTTAGCATTTGAGTTGTAGCCACACTCCGAGTTAGTGTAGATCTTTAAGTAGTAGTTGGAATACCTAACTCCTGCTCTGCCGTTAGGCCTCACTGTTTGTGTAGTCTGCCAAGTGGACATCAGATAATAGATGCTTGCACCCTGTCTGCCAGACTCTTCCAATGCCAGTGACCAAAGCAGAGAAACTTCATGTAGTTCTTGGCATCATATCCTCCTGCCTGCTAAACTCTTGTTTGTATTTTTGTCTATAATCAAGTTTATGCTATAAAGTTACATATTTTTGCTATTTCTTTTGCTGTTTTAGATTTTTCTTATTTATACAAATTAATTGTGCTAGAGAGAAGTACACTTTGTTTTCAAAAGCCAATATATATAATTTGTTCCTTAATTTGTCAACATTTAGGTGCTAAAAATAGAATGCTTGGATAAAATAGAGACCTGATTATAGTCATTCTTGGAAGGTTGGTGGAGATTTTTATTTTGAAAATGGTTTCCTACTCAATGTAATAACATATTTATTGTACTTAAGGTGGCATGGTTTAGTTAGAAAGCACTGAATGAGCATGTGGACAATCTGGGATTTATTAGCTCTGTGACCTTGTGGAATCAACCTCTCAGAGCTGTTTTGTTGTGGAAGTATTATTACCGTCATATGCCCTTCTATTTTTGGTATTGAATAAATGACTCAGATTTTACTCAATAAGTAATCTTTATTTTTTTCAGGCCAATGCATATATACATTTTATCTGCACTGTGTAAAAGAAGTCATATCTTGTAAGTGTCCTGTAACTCTGCAGACTTTATCTGTCATGAAGTGCCTGCAGCTTGGGTTACCTAGAGACCTAGGAGCTGACAACTAAAGCTCTTTAGTTGGGCCTCAGGAGATCCATGGAGTGCTCTAAAATTAATAGGCTTAATGTTGTATGTATTTGTGTTTTTCTGTGGAGATGGGTTATAGCATTCATTGCATTCTTAAAGAGCTTCATGATCCAAAAAAATGAAAAGAAAAAATGATCCATAGCTTTGCCATTCAAAAAAGTTTTCTTGGAAAAATTAGGTAGTTATAATAGATCATAATATGATTTTCACATGCATTGTGCCATCTTTTCTCACGTATTTTTCCAGTTTAATTTTTATTATTCCTACCCTTTAAGTCTTCATATCCTTAAGTTTTTCTAGATTTATTGCTAGAAAGAAGCAGGAGATAGTAAAGCTGGAGATAGGATAAGGCAAAAGAAGTTTTGAAGGAATAGTCTTAATATGGTTTCTAAGGAAGTGTCTTACCTAGTCTTATGGTTTTAGTCTGGTTCCTGTGAACGATTCCTAGCCTGTGTATCCAAGACTGGATACACAAAGACTCTAGGCTTTAAGCCTTAGAGTCATCTTTAGTGACTTCTGGACTGGACTTTTTAGGCATTAGCCAAATTCTGTACACAGGCATTTTCCAAAGTGTGGTTGGGGTGCTTCAGGAAAAGCCATACCATGAGTAGGTTAAAGACTGAGAAGTCCTATGGTAAAGAAACCTGGTAAACTTTGCTTAACCTAGCAAACTCCAAACTTACTTGACTATGAGATTCTTTTTCTCTGTAATACATATTGCTTGTCCTTAGTACTAGTGTCTCGTAGAACATGCTTTGGAAAGGTCGATACTGATTTTTTTTAATCTTTGTGTGTTTGGAAGCCATTCCCTCTGAAGCACGGGCTGCCGTGTTGCTAAGCTTCCAGGTAGTATTCACATGGTAGTCTGTGTAAATAGATTTAAAGTGTCCGTGAAAGCTGGCAGGCAAAAAGGTGAGGATTGGGCAGTAAAATCAGGAAACCAATTTGTATGCATTTAGAGAATTCCGTGTTAGTTTATGTGTAATTACGCATCTTTCAAGGTGTTCTATTTAATATCATCATAGACTAATTCTTGCATTATAATCAGCATTTGTGAGAACTTTTCTGGAAAACTCAATTCTTAAACCTAACTGATAAGGAATATGAAGACTTTAAGCATTTAGAAAAGAACATTTGAAGGAAGCTCAAATGTTGTTATTTGGAGTTATGCTCACTTTTATTTACTTCCATTTAGGATAGACTCTAGAGAGACCAGAAGAAATGGCCCTAAACTTCAGAAAGATCATTTGAAGTTGATTAAAGTAGAATTTCCCATCATCACTAGCTATTTGAGATGAAAAGTGACAATGAAACAGATAGCGAGGTAATTTTTCTAGAATGTTTGAAAAGCAAACAAACAGGTTATCTGAATTTGATACAGATCTGATTCCTTAAAGGAGGTACTTACCTCCAGCCTTTGATCTGTATATGTATTTATTGGTGAAACATATCTAATGCATCATTTTGTATTGAGAATAAATAGTAAGTTCTCTCATGAGAGTACATTGAACAGCCATCATCCATTGAACAGCTGTAATATGAGAGGAAATGTGTTAGGAACTGTGAGTAGAGTAGCAGAAATGACAAGGCTTGGTACTTGGTATTTACAGGAACATAAAATGTGTACCCGCTATTAGCTATCATAGTTTGAGATCAAAACCTTGTTGGTTTCCTCATTTATATCATATTAAATCTCTTGCTGGCTGAGAGATTCTGTAGATACTCCATAATTGCACAACCGACCTCTGTAGCACAGCATAGTGATTTGAGAACAGGGTTCTGGAGCCAGGCTGCCTAGTTTCACCACCCACTAGCTTTGTCCTTAGGCCAATTACTTAATTCCTCTCTCTGTGTCTCAGTTTCCTCAGCTGTAAAATGGAGATGCTTAGAAAAGTGTTTGGGACAGTACCTGACACATAAAAGTGTAGTTATTGTTAATTGCTGTTAGTGTCTAGAAGTATTTATTATTATGTATTTCTCCTACTACTGTCCTTCTAACCTACTGTGTTCCTCATGCTCTGCCTCAGGGTTTCTCGCTTGCTGTCTCTGCCTAAAATCCACCCCTCACCACCAGTATCTGTTTGGTTTGCTTCTTCATTTAAAGTCTCAGCTCAGATGTCACCTTCTAATGAGCCTGTTCCTTTCCACCCTACAAAAAACAGCACTTCTCCCACCACTTTCAGGGATACAAATCAGGGATGGATCCAGGTTTTACGGGACCTGAAGTTTATGCAGTTTTGGGGACCCTCATTAAGAAAACAAAAAACTAGAATTAAAAAAGGTATGAAAGTGAATCTTTAGAATGAGAAAAGATATCCCAACAAAATACTGTAACCCTAGTCAGATCCCTTTCTTCTGAGATTTGCTTAGGCATTTAAGCAGAAATGCTCACAAAAAATGCTTTCTGATAACTACCCGGCTCCCTGTCTCCACCTGGAATAGTCTACATGTCCCAGCAACTCTCAGCACTCACAGAGGGCCATGCTAGTGAAGGGGCCTGAACTTTAAGTTTTGTTAGCTTCACAGAAAGATTCAGTTCGGCTCTTTACTTAATTTTTCATTATGGCATGTATCACCACATGTTTATTTGTTAATTGCCTGTCTCTCCCCAGTAGAGTGTAAATCCAGGAAATGTGATTTTGCTTTGTTCATTGCTGTATCCCCAGAGCCTAGAAGAGTAGCTGACCCATATTAGGTTCTTAATACATATTTATGGAATGAATAAATGAACCAACATGAGAGGAACAAACTATGGCTACGTGAGTTTAGAGGAAGAAGATCATTGTTTCTGACTGGGAGAAATCACAGCAGGCCTTGCAGAGGAGGTGGCATTGGGCTTGACTTAGAGTTCTGGCAGTAGTGGGTACAGAATGAGTTAAATGTAATGGACTGTTATTAGGTCTTAAATCTGAAATCAGTAGGCTTAATGTATCTTTGGCATATTAAGCAATGTTCATAATTGTTATATGCATATGAAGATACTCTGTCATTTTGAACGGAAGACCCCTAGTGACTGACTAGTGAATATAGCAGTAGGCTATCACATACGACTTTCGTTTTGTTTTTTTTAAATACGATTAAATTGGGCTTTTAGGAAGAGGACTTTGTTCACCAATACAAAAAAGACCTTTGATTCAAGAAATGAAATCATGTTTCTTTTTTAATTTTTATTTATTTTTTCATACCACCTTTATATGTACAAAAATAGTATTTCTTTTTGCTTCAGGTTTTTTTAAGAGTCTTTTTTTGTTGTGGAAGATGCCACGTTTCTGAGTTCTGACTGCCTTAACCTGATTATAGGTTTGATTTCCTAATGTAATAATGTACTGCCTACCTTAGCCCTTAAACTCTGTAGAATAATTTTGGATTTGACCATAAATTTAGATATGTTGAAATAAGACATTCATTTTGTTTGTTTAAGCTCTTAGAAATTTGAGATTGTAAAAATTCTTTCTGTATAAATCATCTACCTTACCTTGCTCAAAGAATCTCCTCTTCATTGCCTGTATGCTAACCTACATATGCCATGATTGTAAGGCCTCCTCAGCCATGTGGAACTGTGAGTCAATTAAACCTCTTTCCTTTATAAATTACCCAGTCTTGTGTATGTCTTTATTAGGAACTTGAGAACAGATTAATGCATGCCCCTTCCCAGCCAGTCATAAATACCACCCGCCCACAATTACTGTTCTCCTTTCTGTCACCATGAAAGCTCTTTTAGAACTTTGTATAAATGAATCATGAATGAATTGCCTCAGCACTTTTGATGAAAATCAGTTGACAGTACACATGTGAGTATATTCTGGACTCTTATTCTTTTGAGCTGTATGTCTATACTTTCACCAGTACCTCACTGTCTTGTTTACTGTAGCTTTATCGAAAGTCTTGAAATTAGGCAGAGTGAATCATCCAATTCTGTTCTACCTTTTCAAAATGGTTTTATCTATTTTAGGTCCTTTGCTTTTCCGTACAAATTTTTGAATCGGCTTTTCAAGTTAAATATAAAAGCCTACTGGAATTTTGTCTTAACTTTAAATTTTGAGATACACAGTTCAAATTCATTGCAAAAAGAGTGAAAGAGGTCTCATGTACCCAACACCCAGCTTCCCCCAATGGTGATATCTTTACATACCTATAGTGCATTATCAAAATGAGGAAATTAATTGGCACCATACAGTTAACTAAGCCTTAGTCAGATTTCACCAGTTTTTGTATGCATTCATTTTTTATATCTTTGTATATAATTTTGTGATATTTTATCATATATACAGCCTGCTGGGATTGTGTGGGATCTGTCACTCAGTTAGTGGAGAATTGAGATCTTAAATGCATTCAGTCTTCTGATCTATGACTATATCTTTACATTTATTTAGATGATCTTTATCTCATCAATATGTTGCTTTATTTTAATTCATGAATGTTATCCCTGACTTTTCCTACTAATATTGTAGTGAAATATAATTATGGAAAACTTCTTCAGGATTACATAGTAATTACAATATAAGCCATTTTTTCAGTTTTTATTAAAATTCTCATTGTACTAGTAGTTTCTGACTTCCTTTGGCTTAATATTGTTCATTTTTAACCCTGAGCATATGGACTCCTTTTTTTTTTTTGTATTTTATTTTTTCCAGACTCTGCTCTATTGCGCAGGCTGGAGTGCAGTAGCGCGATCTCGGCTTGCTGCAACCTCCATCTCCTGGGTTCAAGCAATTTTCCTGCCTCAGCCTCCCAAGTAGCTGGAATTACAGGCATGTGCCACCATGCCCGGCTAATTTTTGTATTCTTAGTAGAGACGGGGTTTCACCGTGTTGGCCAGGCTGGTCTTGAACTCTTGATCTCGTGATTTGCCCACCTCGGCCTCCCAAAGTGCTGGGATTACAGATGTGAGCCACTGCGCCTGGCCCACGGACTCCCTTTAATAAAATTTGGCAAAAAAGACAGGGAAAATGACTATTTTAAAAGATACTCATTTTTTCTATGTATCCAAAGAATTTTTTTTTTTTTTTTTTTGAGACAGAGTTTTGTTCTTGTTGCCCAGGTTGGAGTGTAATGGCACGATCTTGGCTCACTGCAACCTCTACCTGCCGGGTTTAAACGGTTCTCCTGCCTCAGCCTCCCAAGTAGCTGGGATTATAGGCACCCGCCACCACTTCCAGCCAATTTTTTGTATTATTTTAGTAGAGACGGAGTTTCGCCATGTTGGCCAGGCTGATCTCGAACTCCTGACCTCAGGTGATCCACCCACCTCGGCCTCCCAAAGTACTGAGATTATACAGGCATGAGCCACTGCACCCGGCCCCAAAAATTGTAACAAACACCTTATAAACGGTTTACTTTCATATATAAGATGTGTGTGTTGATGTGTATTTTGCAAAACTCACAGCTTTTGAGCTTATTAAAGGAAAATACATTTAAAGTTTACTTCATCCTTTAGTGAAAAATAACACTGCTGGATTATTTAGGAGATCCTAAAAAAAATTCTTATCTTGAGGAACTTAAACTCTGATATAAGGAAACAAAATCTGCATGTATGAAACATCTAAGGAACATGTCTAAGGCATTATTTTAACAATTAGAAGAAAACAATAAAGCTATGTGAATACTGTAGAAATTTTAACTTAAGGGAAAAATAAGTTGACTTCCTGAAAGAGTGAATCTTGACCTGGGACTTGAAGAAAAATTGGATTTGCAGTTTTAGAGAACTGTGACGTCATTCCAAAAGAGTAAATCTGGGTTAAAAATACTGCTGTGGGACCTAAGGGGGCAAAGAAGTAATAAGACAACTATTCTAAGGAGACATATTGGGAAATGTGGTAGACAATGTTTCACATATATGAGACACGGATAAATGAGTGCCAGTTAAAGAATTTAGAACTCACTTGACCTACAATGTAGTATTTATCAAATTCATTAGGGCCAGTCTTTAACCTGCTTGGTTATTTAGACGGTATTCGGTAAGATTTCTTTCTTCCCTTTCATCTCTATTGATTTAGAAGTTAAAGATTTTACTTTTATTCTTTTGGTGGTTACCGTTAAAATTGCAACATGTGTAATTAGTCTAAAGTTAACTGATCTTTCTCTGTTCTCTTTCTGGTCAGTATGTGGAATTTAGAAGGCTTAATTTCATTCACCACCTTCCTGTTTTGTGTTGTCTTACTTTGGTTCTGCTGTTCTTAAATGTCCCAGTTTAGTTTTTATTATCGTTTTATACAAACAGTGCTTCCTTACGTTTACCTGTAGGAGTTTTCAATTTCTTTACTCACTGTTTCTTCTTGGCATTATATTCCTTCATTTTGGGTTCAGATTTCTTTAATCTTGTGGCAGTATTTGGTAGGATTTTTTTCTTTCTTTTTATTTTTCTTTTTAAGTGAGGAACTGTATAAGATAACCCAGTCTTCCTCCTCCCCCTCCCCATTGTCTTTATTTTGTCTTTACTTTTAAATCATAGTTTAGTGGGGTATAGAACTCTAGGCTGACGGTTGTTTTTTCCTCAGCACTTTGAAGATATCTTGTCTTCTGGTTACCTGTTGTGCTGCTGAGAAGTCTGTTGTCAATATAATTCTTGTTGCTTGTAGCTAGTCTTACTTTTTCTTTCCTCCCTATTTGACTTTTAAGATTTTTTTCTTTGATTCTGGTGTGTACACAGTTTCACAATGTTATGTATGGATTTTAATAAAAATATTTACTGTTTTTCTTTAATCTGAAGAGTAGTAGTGTATTTCATAAGTCCTGGAAAATTGTAAACTGCGATATCTTTGATATCTTTTCTTCCGCTCTTTCTTGTTTCTCTTTAGAGCTCCTGTTGTATTCTTTAACTTTTAGTTCTCCATGACTTCTCATGATTTTTCTAACTCTTTATTCTGTGTCGTGTATTATGGTTCTTATCTTTATTATCTTTAATTGTGTGTCTAATCTGCTGTTTGAAACTTGTATTTTTTTTAAAAAGTTTACTTTTTTAAAAAATACATCTTTTCCAAGATTCACCAATGGCTAATGCTTTACCACATTTATCACTTTTTCTCTGTATGTATACTTTTTTTTTTCCTGAACCATTTGAGAGTAAGTTGCAGGCATCAAACTCCTTTACCCATGTACACTTTGACGTGTATTCTCAAAATGAAAGACATTTACTTAAACTGCAATAAATTATCAAAATCAGGAAATTTTAATATTAAGACAATACTATTATTTGATCTACAGACCTTATGAAATTTCAGGAGTCCCAGTAATATCTATTATAGCATTTTCTCCCCAACTCCAGAAATCAATCCAGGAGAATCATATGCTATTTTTAGTTTCTAAGACTCTTCAGTCTCTTAACGTAGAAGAGTTTTTCAGCCTTTCTTTGTCTTTTTAGACACCAACATTTTTGAGTAGTACACACCATTTATTTTGTAGAATTCTCCTCATTTGGGGTACTTTTGGTGTTTCCTTTTGTTTAAATTCATGTTATACATTTTTTGGCAGAAATTTATAGTGTTGTGTGTGCTCAGTGAATTGTATCAGGAAGAACATGATGTTGATTAGTTCCCTTATTAATGTTGACTTGGATTATTTGGTTAATGTTGGTGTGCCAAGTTTCTTCACTATCAGGTTATTATCTTTTTCTAATTAATAAGTAAATTATGGGGAGATACTTTGAGACTATATAATATTTTGTTCCTCATCAAACTTATACCTGCTAATTTTAATATCCATGATGTTTTGTACTTGAATTATTACTATAATGGTTTCCAAATGATTTTCTAACTCCATTAATTTATTATACATGTATTGGTTGACATTGTACTGTGAAGAACTATTTTTGTTTATTTATTTTTGGGCTCATGGATTCTTCTTTTATTCATTGGGTTTTGATTCATCACTTTTATTTTGATGCTCAAACAATTTCAGATTTGGCCAGTTGGATTTTATCTTAGCTAGGGCTGCCATAAAAACGTGCCACAGACTAGGTGGCTTAAATGACAGAAATTAATTTTCTCACAGTTCTAGAGGCTAGGCATTCAAGATCAAGATGCCAGGTTTCCAGTGATGCTCTCTTTCTGGCTTGTAGATGGCCTTCTCACAGAAAGGGAGGGCATGCTTTCTGGTGTCTTCTCATAAGGGCACTTATCGCATCCTGAGGCCTTCCCCACCTCAGGAACTCATCTAAACCCAGTTATCTCCTAAAAGCTCCATCTCCAGATGCCGCCACAATGAGGGTTAGGTCTTCAGCATGTGAATTTTAGAGGGACACAGTTCAGTCCATAGCATATTCCGTTGCTTTTTACGTTTTATTAATTATATTTCTAGAAGATCTGTGTTATTCTTTTTCTTTTTCTTTTTTTTTTTTTGAGACGGAGTCTCACTCTGTCGCCCAGGCCGGAGTGCAGTGGCCTGATCTCAGCTCACTGCAAGCTCTGCCTCCCGGGTTTACGCCATTCTCCTGCCTCAGCCTCCCGAGTAGCTGGGACTACAGGAGCCTGCCACTGCGCCTGGCTAGTTTTTTGTATTTTTAGTAGAGATGGGGTTTCACCGTGTTAGCCAGGATGGTCTCGATCTCCTGACCTCGTGATCCGCCCGTCTCGGCCTCCCAAAGTGCTGGGATTACAGGCTTGAGCCACCGCGCCCGGCCGTTATTCTTTTTCAAGTCTTCGTATTGTTGCATACTGTCTTGTTCTTAGTGCTTTCGGATTAGTCTATAATTTCAAATTTTGGAGGATTTCATCTTGCAATTTGTTGCTTTGTTTTGTGCTGACTCATGCCTGTGAATTTGTATGTTAATTTTGAATTCATCTACTTTTTTCTGTAAGAATCTTTGTGGTTTAAATTGAGGGATGGGTGGAGGGGCTGGGGGGGTTGGTGGGGAGTGGGTGGGAGACTGTGGGTGTCCTTCCAAAACAGTTTTGCTTTTGTTTCTTCCAGTAACCTCATGAGTCTTTTTGGTCTTGGATTAATTTTTATTTAATTTCTCAGTTTGGGATTCCCCACATCTTATAGATAATACAAACTTAAACTCCAAATCAAAAGAACAGTGACTCTTGGATTTGAATTCTTGGAGGACTGTTTTTCTTCCACCCAAGCACAGACTTTGTTGTTATCCTCCTGTGCTTGTAGGTAACTTTTTTTTTTTTTTTTTGAGTCAGGTTATTGCTCTGTCACCCAGGCTGCTGTGCACTGGCACAATCGAGGCTCACTGCAGCCTCGACCTCCTGGGATCAAGTGATTCTCCCACTTCAGCTTCCCAAGGTAACTGGGACTACAGGTGTCCACCACCTCACCCACCTAATTTTTGTATTTTTTGTAGAGACGAGGTCTCACTGTGTTGCCTCGGCTGGTCTCACACTCCTGGGCTCAGGCAGTCCTCCCACCTCGACCTCCCAAAGTGCTGGGATTATAGTCATGAGCCACTGCGCCTGACCTAACCCTTAAAAAAAATTGTTTTTGCGTTACTGAAGGCACAGTCCCTTCCAGAGTCCTAGCATTATTCAGTAGTCTCCGTTCCAGTGTGCTGTTTTGAGTGGGCCCACGACTATTCGCCTGTACTCAGATGGTTTTAAAACCCCCAAGCACCTGGATTGCAGAGATCCACTAGTCTTCCTTCCTCCATCCCCTCCCACCTTGATTCTAATCCCCCTCCCGCTGTTGGTGGAAACCTCAACTCTGGTTTTCCACTTTCCGTCTTAATTCAGTGTGATACATTTGTTAAAATTGATGAACCAGGCTGGGCACGATGGCTTATGCCTGTAATCCCAGCATTTTGGGAGGCCGAGGTGGGTGGATCACCTGAAGTCGGGAGTTCGAGACCAGCCTGGCCAACATGGTAAAACCCTGTCTCTACAAAAAATACAAAAATTGACTGGGTATGGTGGCACATACCTGTAATTCCAGCTGCTCAGGAGGCTGAGGCAGGAGAATCGCTTGAACCTGGAAGGCGGAGGTTGCAGTAAGCTGAGAACATGCCACTGCATTCCAGCCTGGGCAGCAGAATTAGACTCCATCTCAAAAAAAAAAAAAAAAAAAAAATTGATGAACCAATACTGATAAATTATTATATTAATTAAAGTTCATAGTTTACATACATTAGAGACCACTCTGTGTTGCACATTTTCTGTGCTTTTGACAAATGTTTCATCAGTATAGTATCATACAGAATAGTTTCACTGCCTTAAAAATTCCGTTTTCTATCTCTTCATCTTCCCTTCTCCTCCACCCAACTCCAGGCAGCCACTGATCTTTTTATTGTCTCTATAGTTTTGTCTTTTCCAGAATGTCATATAGTTGGAACCATACAATATGTAGCCTTTTCCGATGGTCTTCTTTCCCTTAGCAATATGCATTTAAGTTTCTTTCATATCTTTTTGTGGCTCAATACCGATTTTGTTTTTAAATTACTGCATAATATCTCATTGTATGTTTATACCACAGTTTATTCATTCACTTATTGAAGGACATCTTGGTTGTTTGCAGGTTTTGGCAATTATGAATAAAGCAGGTATAAATATCCATGTGTAGGTTTTTATATGGACATAAATTTTCAGCTCATTTGGCGTATACCAAAGAGTGTGATTGCTGGATTGTGTGGTAAGACTGCTTTTAGCTTTGTAAGAAACTGCCAAGATGTCTCCCAAAGTGACTGTAGCACTTTGCATTTCTAACAGCAAAGTAATGAGAGTTCCTGTTGCTCCACATCCCCACCAGCATTTGGTGGTGTGGTGTTTTGGATTTTGGCTATTCTAATAGGTGTGTAGTGGTATCGCATTGTTTTAATTTGCAGTCCCCTAATGATATATGATGTTGATCATCTTTTCCTATGCATATTTGCCATCTGTATATATTTTTTGGTAAGGTGTCTTCAGATTTTTTCCCTTTTTAAAATTGTATTTTTTTTTATTGTTGAATTTAAAGAGTTCTTTGTATATTTTGGATACGTATCCTCTATCAGATATATGTTATGCAGTATTTTTCCCAGTAGTTTTTAATTTTCATGAAGTCCAGCTTATCAGTTTTTTCTTTCATGAGTTGTGCCTTTGGTGTTGTATCTAAAAATGCTAGACCAAGGTCACTTAGATTTTCTTGTATGTTATCTGTTTTATATTTTGCAGTTTACATTTACGTCTGTGATCCATTTTGAGGTAATTTTTGTAAAAGATCTGAGGTCCATGTCTAGATTTTTATTTTTTATTTTATTTTGTTTTGTATGTCGATGTACAGTTGTTCCAGTACTATTTGTTGAAAAGACACTCCTTTTCCCATTGGATTGCCTTTGCTTCTTTGTGAAAGATTAGTTGAATATATTTGTGTGGGTCTGTTTCTGGACTCTTGTATTAATTTGCTATAGCTTCCATTACAAAGTACCACTGACTAGGTGGCTTATACAATGGAAATTTATTTTCTCAGTTCTGGAGACTAGAAGTCTGAGATCAAGGTCTCAATAGGTTTTGTTCTTCTGAGGCCTCACTCTTTGGCTTATAGTTGGCTGTTTTCTCCTGGTGTCTATACATGGTCTTTCCTCTGTTTCCGAACACGAGGAGTTTGGGGCTGTAATTTGGAGTCAAATATACAGCAGAGAACTAGGGGAGATGAGGACTGGGAGAAGACTATTGATTCTAGTTAGGAGGGTATAATTGCTGTTCAGAAAGAGTAGGTGACAAAGCATCCTAATTACAAATGATTGAGAAGGCAGGAGGAAATGGTGACATTGTCTCTGGTCTCTTTTCAAGGAGTTTGATCATGCTACTTTCTTCTAGCACCATATGATTTCTATCTTTTTCTTAGTGTTTTTCTCAGGAGTATTTATTGAGCACCCACGCTGAGCTGTGTACCATGGCTGATCCAGAGGATGAACAGAACGTAATCCCTCTTCTCAAGGTGGTGGCAGACTAGATATGGGAATAGTATGGAGTAATTATAGCATTAAGTAATAAGGGGTATTTTGTGATTATTATGTGATTCCCAATAAAAGTTCAGAAGATCAGAAAAATTGCAGCCCATAGCCAAATAAAGGCTTTTTAGAAGAGATAGAATGAAAGTTTGGCTTTAATGTATTGTTTAGGTTTAAATGGATAAAGTGGAAGGGCATTGTAGTTGAGGTGAATATTGAAGAATGAAGACCTGGTAGGAGGAGGAATAAGCAAGAAGAGATCACACAGGAAATGGGCCAAACTACATCAAATGATTTGTATTGGAGAATAATGGGGAATATTAGATATTGTTAACAATAGTTATAATCATAGCAGATGACATTTGTAGAGTACATACTAAGTACTAGAACTTATTTTATGTAAGCGCTTTATAGGTATTCTCATTTTAATTCTTTTCACAATCTTACGAGGTAGGTGTTGTTATTTCCATTTTACAGATACAGAAACTGAGACACAAAAAGAAAGGTCAAGAATAGGCCCAGTTAGGTGCAATGGCTCACCTCAGGAATACCAACACTTTGGGAGGCTCAGGTGGGTGGATTGCTTGAACCCAGGAATTCAAGACCAGGGTAGGCAACATGGCAAAACCCTGTCTCTACAAAAAAAAAAAAAAGGCCCAAGTCAATAAATCTAATAAATCTAGTAAGTGGTGAAACCAGGATTGAATTCAGGCAGTCTTACCTCCAGAACCCATGCCTTGTAGTCACTGTGTTGTGCTGTAGAGTGGTAGGTGAGACCAGAATATGTCTTGAGAAACTGTCTTCAGGTTATAAATTAAATGTGATAGAAATAAGGGGACCAATTGAGGTGTTTGATGAACTGAAGTGTAGATAGTGAGCTAGTTGATGGTGGGGACCACTTCTTAGTCCTCTGAGAGATGGATGTGGTGGGGAGTGGACGGTTAATCCTCAGTCTGACATTTCAGATTATGTGGAAGATGATGTACCAGTTAGGAGTGAATGGAAATTATGTGAATTAGATTAATGACAGGGGAAATTGGGGGCATAGATGACCTGGAGAGATGGGAAAGTTGAGTGAAGATGTGGAGTTAGATTTTGGACAGATTGATTCAGGTGTAATATCTGCAAACTAGCAGATTTGAAGGAACCAGTAGGGAAATATCGTCAGGAGGGATAGTGGACATCTGAGAATAAGAATTCTTTGATGATGGAGGTATCAAGGAAAGAGACATCTTTTACTTGAGTTTTCAAAGGAATAATAGCTCTTCTGTAACTTCTTCCTCACTTTTGATATTTGAGAAATTCATGGCGGCCGGCCATAATGGCTCATAGTTGTAATTCCAACACTTCAGGATGCTGAGGTGGGAGGATTGCTTGAGGCCAGGAGTTCGAGACCAGCCTGGACAACATAGCTAGACCCCATCTCTTAAAAAAAAAAAAAAGCCAGGCATAGTGGCACATGCTTGTAGTCCTAGCTGCTTGGGAGGCTGAGGCAGGAGGATCACTTGAGCCCAGGAGTTCAAGACTGCTGTAAGCTGTGATTGCAGCACTGCACTCCAGCCTAGGCAACACGGTGAGACTCTGTCTCTTTAAATAAAAAACAAAATAAAAAAAATGAAGAATTAGTGATTCATGACTTCAGTTTTTCCTTTGAATAGTGATATTTGAGCAAATAAATGAAATAAAATATAAAACACCTGTTCTATAAGTGCACGTGTATATGGAAGTTATGGTCTTTAGTTTTAAGTATTATAAGTTACTAAATATTTCCCAGTTGAAATAAGTTAAGAATAATGGAGTAAATAACAGTAGTGAGAGATTGATTACCCATGATTGTTTAGAGTTTTCCTTCAACACCTGTGCATCCTTAAAAACCCTTTTTGGATTCCTGTATTCCTTTCAGTGTCTCAGAGGAGTAGGTGACTTAGAATCTCTCTCTGACACTAGGCCAGGGGGTTCATACCCCTCTTCCTCCATTTCATTCTCAGGAGGTGACACAGTGGAAAGAAGAAAGCATTGAAAGTGCTGAGTGATAGGAAACTCAGATGGGGTATGTCATTACTAAAACTTTTTCATCTTTCCCTTTTCCATGCCTTGCTTTTGCCTGTCCCCATCCTGTGCTCCACCATCTTCTCTCCCGTCAATAAAACCACAAACTCCGAATCTGCAAAAAGCATTGAGCAGAGAATATAAAGCCTTTTGCGGAAACAGTCCGCACAGTTATGTTTACTTTTTGAATGCCATTCAGCTTGAACAAGAGTAAGTTAGTCATTTTTATTTTATAATCATTGTGTTGATATTTTTCTTTCGGGGTCTCTTATTTCTGGTTGGTGCTGTGATGTTAAATCACTAATACCGCTAGGATCTGCTAATCACAAGATATTTTTATTTGGAATGTTGAGATTTTATTTCCTCCAGTAAACTGTGTTCACATGAGGTTTGACAAACTTTCTTTCAAAAACCAAAATTGGAGGTTTCTGTTAATTACTGGGCAGAGTTGCTATTTTTATAGTAGGTCTGTATTGTTTGTGTTGAGTTTCCTCAGCTGTTTATATTATGCTATGATGCAATATTTGAATTAAAATGTAGAGAATATTTCTATAAGGTAACATTGCTTTTATAGAAAAGAATATAAAAAGGTGAAATTTAAATAAAGTGTTTTATAAGATTTTAGACAATGTATTTTAAAAATATAATTTAACTTATTTTGGTGGGCTTTAGAAGAAAAGTCTGTGTAAACTAAACTTACTTTGTCTGGCAGTAAAGGGATCTAGTTTTTTTTTTAACACCATTGTTTGCAGAAAGTATTCACTTATTAATACATGATAAAATTAGTTTTGGATGAGAAATATCTTTTTGTTTAAACTTATCTTTTTAAGTTCATACTATTTAAAACATTATTTAAACTATTTCACTTACAATATAAGATTTTTAAAAAATAAACTTTATTTTAGAATATTTTTGGATTTACAAAAAGTCATAATGACTCGTAACCCAGTTTCCTTTTTTGTTAACATGTTACCATGGTACATTTGGCACAACTGAGGACCAGTATCGGAACATGACTGTTAACTACGCTCCACCGTCTATTTGAATTTCACTAGTTTTTCTCTAATGCCTCTTTCTGTCTCAAGATTCCATCCAGGATTCCATATTCTATTTAGTCACTATGTCCCTTAAGCAGAATTTTCTGGTGTGTGACGGCTTCACAGACTTTTTGATAACTTTGATAGTTTTAAGGAGTGCTGGTCAGTATTTTGTAGAGTGTTTCTAAATTTAAGGTTTTTTTTTTTTTTTTTTTTTTTTTTTTTTTTTTTTTTGGGGTTTTTTTTTTTTTTTTTTTTTTTTTTCATAGTTAGACTGGGGTTATAGATTCTAGGGAGAATGAAGTATACATGCTGTTGACATAATTTATCACCGGCAATGTTAACTTTGATCACCTGGCTGTTGTAGTTGACCAGGTTTCTGCACTGTAAAACTACTTTTCCCCACTTTTCCGTTTTGTACTCTTTGGAAGCAAGTCACTAAACATAGCGCCACACTCAAGAGGTAAGAAGTTAAACTTCACCTCTTTGAGGAGGGGAGTAGCTTCATAAATTACTTAATTCCTCTGCAGGGATTTATGTCTTTGTCCTCATTTATGTGTTCAGTTATTTTATATTAGTATGGATATATGGATATTTATTTTATACTTGGGGTTATGATCCAGTACTATATGATTTATTTTGTTGCTCATATTGCTCTAGCTTAGCCATTGGGAGCTCTTTGAGGCTGTTTCCCGTGTCCCGTTGATAGGTCCCCATCATTTTTTTTTTTTTTTTGAGACGGAGTCTCTTTGTGTCACCAGGCTGGAGTACAGTGGCTCAATCTCTGCTCACTGCAGCCTTCTGCCTCCTGTGTTCAAGCGATTCTCCGCCTCACTCAGCCTTCTGAGTAGCTGAGGCTACAGGCACGTGCCACCATGCTCAGCTAATTTTTGTATTTTTTAGTAGACACGGAGTTTCACCATTGTTGGTCAGGATGGTCTTTATCTCCTGACCTCGTAATCTGCCGGCCTCAGCCTCCCAAAGTGCTGAGATTACAGGCGTGGGCCTCTGCGCCCAGCCATCATTTTGTTTTTAACACTCACTTTCCGGCCTTGCAAGATGCTTCAGGCTCATCTTGTATTTCTCTGCCCTAGCCTGATAAGCGGACATTTTCCCAAGGAGCCCTGATTCCTTCTATTAGAGAATGGTATTAGATACCAAGATCTGGGCTTTGAGTATGTTTGCTGTTGGCGTGTCATTGCTTCTAGGATTCCTCTCAGTAGATGAAGCTAGGAAATATGTGTATATATTACTAAGCCATGTATACATACATATCTATAATTGTTTTAGTATCTAGATGTGAGTTCATACTGATATCTCTTGCTCTAATCTAGCATCACATGGTTTCTTCTGGCCTTCCCCCATTGCTTATCTATAGCTTCCTAATCCAGTAGTAAGAAACCTGGCTTTCACTGTCTGGTAGCCATTTACGAATTTGCTCGATCTCAGTATATCTGTATAGCTTTTTAGAAATTTTCACAACTCTTGTGTTACAAGTTGACAAGCCAAATTGTTCTCGTATTTTTAAGTTACTCATTTACTCTTTGAAATAATAATAATTATACACCACTTACTATGTGCTGAGCATTATTCTGTGAACTTTTAGATGTAACAACCAATTTTAGTCTTAATCCATGCTATGTTGTGGGAACTTTAATTATCTCTATTTTACAAATTAAAATAGAGGGGCCCAGAGAGCTTATGTGGTTTGTTTCCCCAAGGGTCCACAGCTAGTAAATGGCAGAGCCAGCAGTTGAACCCAGTTTGCCTCCAGAGTCCATACATTCGGCTATACTGCCAAAAATAGACGTGTGAAAACATCGTAGTGTTGGTTATCATTTTTAGAAATATTATTTTTTATGCTAAGGAAGAAGAGGGTTCAGTGATCTCAGAAAAATCCCCAAAGTACCCTTCTGGATATGAGAGGGGACAGTGTTAGAAAAGAGTAAATTTCTTCAGAAAGGCAAACTTGCAGAAATGGAACTGTATACTCACTAAAGGAAATAATGCTTGCTTTCTTCTGGTTGAAGAGATTGTGTCGCTGAGGAAAGTAGTTCATGCTTTTAAAAATCTTCTGGAGTTAAACATGGACACCTTCTTTTTTCTGCCCTCCTTAAACCATTCCATGATGATTGCCAGACTATTTTTTCCTTCTGGTAGAAGCATGTGGTTCTCACCCTCTTCACATATGTCTCTTGCACAGAGGGGAAAGGAGTGGGTCAGAATTGCAGTTAGCAAAGGCGTTTTATTGGCTGCCGATCAAGTCAAGAACCAAATTAGTTGAAGGAATTTCTTTATTAACATGCCAGAAACATCTTATCTATTCTGTTTTACCGGAGCCTGTGTAGCATTTGGTTTCATTGGTAAACTCATGTAGAAAGCTTAGTTATTCTGAAGTTTTGTTTTCAAACCGGACAGCCCTCCCAACTCCACCCTCCCCAGCATCTGATTTAAAATTTTTGACAGTTTTATTGAGATATAATTCATATACCATACAATTTACCATATAATTCAATGAGTTACACAGTTAGTATAACTTAAATTTGAGTCCTAAAATCAGAAAGAAGATAGTGATAGAGGGAATTTATTCTTCCAAATGTTATTGATGTGTGTGTGTGTGTGTGTGTATATATATATATATAAAATTATTATTATTATTATTATTTTTGAGACAGTCTTGGTCTCTCACCCAGGCTGGAGTGCAATGGTGCGATCTTGGCTCACTGCAACCTCCACCTCCTGGGTTCAAACAATTCTCCTTCCTCAGCCTCCCAAGTAGCTGGGATTACAGGCACCCGCCACCATCCCTGGCTAATATTTTGTATTTTTGGTGGGGATGGGGTTTCCCCACATTGCCAGGCTGGTCTCGAACTCCTAACCTCAGGTGATCCACCCACCTCAGCCTTCCAGAGTGCTGGAATTATAGGCGTAAGCCACCGTGCCTGGCCTATAAGTATTTTTATACTAAGTACTATTAATAAACACCAAAAGTGACTGTTATTGCCTGACATTAATTTATAAGGATTGGAGAGACATATAAACCACAGGAACTTGATAAAGTGGCTTAGTTTGATTGATCCTCATTGAAGTAATATGTACAGTTATCTTTTTACCATAATTTCACTTTCCTTTCTTTTAATTGACTATCTCCTTTTTCCCACTCAAATTTAAGGACATTTAATTCCATAAGTCTGTTTCTAAGTAATAATTAAGTTGAAACAAGATTATCCTTACTACTTGTCCACCAATAAGTGCAAAAGGATTTTGCCCTGAAAACTCCCATTTTTTTATTGCAGAACATGTCACATTTTCCTTTGTTGCTTAAACAAAAACAAAGTCATATCAGTAAGCATAAAAAATCTGAAGGAAATTTTAATACTTCTGATGCTTTTCAGTTGTAGTACATACTTTTAAAATGAAGCCCATTCATTTGGAACTGTTTGAGAGCTATAACATTCAAATAGCATCTAGGAGAAATTTGGACTTTTACAAGTATAGGCTGTCATTTCGCAGAAAAGAAAATCTGATTGCGAACCATACCCAACTTAGGGGCCTTTGCGTCTGGCTCATGGAATTGCTTATAACCTCTTGAACTTCTCAGTTTTCCAAAAAATTGTTGGTGATAATATTTAAGATTCTCTATGAAGTTGATGGTTTAATTTTGGGTAAATGAATTCCCATTTTTTACATAATACTTGGCTTTCATACAAGGTTCAAAGCATTAGATTGGTACATACTCTTTTTTTTTTTTTTTGAGATAGAGTCTCACTCTGTCGCCCAGGCTGAAGTGCAATGGTACCATCTTGGCTCACTGAAACCTCTGTCTCCCAGGTTCAAGCGATTCTCCTGCCCCAGCACACCTGAGTAGCTGGGACTACATGTGTGCGCCACCACGCCCATCTAGTTTTTTGTATTTTTAGTAGAGACGGGGTTTCACTGTGTTAGCCAGGATGGTCTTGATCTCCTGACCTCGTGATCCGCCCACCTCGGCTGCCCAAAGTGCTGTGATTACAGGCATGAGCCACTGCACCCGGCCTAGGTTGGTACATACTCTTAAGAGAATTGAGGCATAGTAGGCAGACAGAGTAGAAAAAAGAGATCTGCAAGCAGGTGGTAGTGGGGGTGGAATGTGGGGGCCATTTCTCAAAAACATTACTGAAATGTTTTCTGAAGAAAATGTATTCTTCTAAAAAATTTGCCTAACATTATTTTGTAAGCTGTTTTGGAATTGCTACTAGCCTCTTAATTCCTCCACAATAGTTTCTGAAAACTATTTAATAGAAGATTTTAATGTAAACTCCAAAATTCCACCTACTGACTAGGATTTAGTAGTAAGATACAATTTTAAGGTTAAGAGCAGGATTTTTGTTCCTGCATCTGGGGTGGAGTGATCTTCGGAGAAGATTGGTGCCTCTCTTTGCTTCTCATTTTGTCTTTTGATGGAGAGGTTGGTGAGTGTTTCTGTTTTCTAGACTTGGCTATTTCTGTAGAGATTAGGAACATGTTGCTTATTGTAAAATATCAAGACAGAGAGGAACAAAATCAAGTTTAACTATGACAGTTCTTTAAAGCTGACCATCAGAATCATGTTCTGTAGCAGATATTCCCTGAACTACTCTTCTCTTGCAGTCACCTTGAAAGAGTGTAATAGGAATTTGTGAGTAACTGTGTATGCTGTTACTTAAAGATATAGATATTAATATGAGGAGGAAAGGAATAATGTACTTTGGGAATATATCTGAATCTTGTGTATTTTCTGTTAAGAAGCAACAAATTAAAAGCCCCTCTTGAGTGACAAAATGATCCAAAGCAGAGCTTAACTTAAGAGCTTCTTAGGACCTACAAGGTGGAGCCTGGGCATCTTGTATGCCAATAACTTTACAGGTAGTTCTGAGAAGACAATTGTTAACGGACTCCCCTGTCTGGTGATACAGGGGGCCCACCTCTACTCTGGTCTTGCTTTTCTTACAACTTTTTCTGATTGTGTTCACTTTCTATTTAGTCCATATTCCTGGACTCTGCACCTCTACGTTGTTACTTTGCATGTACAGTCAATGGATTCTCACAGTTAATTGCAGTCATTGTAGTGACTGGCTGTGACCCATTTTTGGCTGTCTTTGGTTTCATATATTTTGCGATTGTGCTTGTTTTTCTCAGCAATACCAGTATCTGACCACTGACTCTGTACCTAGTCTGTCCTCTGGGCTGCACTGGCATTTCCAGACTTCTGCCTTGATTGCCCCCTGGTCATCATAATGGTGGAGAGACATTAAGGAGAATGGTGGTTCTGTTCCTAGCTCCCTCGTTAATTAGGTAAATGACTGTGATTCAGTTTCTTAACCACTTAGGACTATAGTTTTCTCATCTCTTGCTTAAATCCTCTTCAATTTCTGTATTATTAATAGAACTTGGTTACTCATGTATTTTTCTCTTTCTGATACAAGGAATTTAGCCTGGCTCTTTAACTTGTACTATATGAAAGCTTTGATGAATTTCTTTATACTCTAGGTAAAATGGAACATCGAGATGTACTTTCTGCTCATTTCTAAGACAAAAAGCTTAACATTTTATAATCCTTTGTTGGGTCTCTCGTTGGTCACTTCAGCGAAGTAGACAAGTTAGTTGCATGTAATAGACAATTAGAAAATGCAAGAAATCTTTAAAAATATTGAAATGGCAGGTTAGTATCTACCGGATAGATACTATTTGGTCTGACGATGACCAAGTAGTTAGGGATTTAGCCTCTTGATAGCCAGATTTGAATTTTAGCTGTACTAGTTTTTAAGTTTTTTTTATCTTGGACATGTAATTTAATTTCTTTATGCCTCAATTTATTCATTTGTAAGACGAGAATGGCTAAATGATGTTTAAATTGTGAAGTTTAAATAATAAAGCATTTAAATCTTAGTATATATCCTGTACATAGTAAGTGCTTTATAAACATTAACTACTATTACAGTAGTATTTGTTCCTGTTCTTCATTGTCATGTAAATTTAGGGCTATTTTCATGATGCTGTTTAGGAAAGCCCTTCTAAGTGTTTCTAGGGTTTTTTTGTTTGTTTGTTTTTATTTTAATAGCTTATCTCAATCATATTCTATCATATCATCTAGGTATTTTTTTTCCCTCCTGCCTAGCACTAATCAATGTGATTTTTTTTGTTTTTATTTCCCTTAACTGGAATGTAAGCTTCATGGGATTAGGGGCCTTCTTTGTCTTGTTGCTTGTTATATCTCCAGTTTCTGGTGTAATACATGGACTACAATAGAAGCTCAGTAAATATTTTGGGGGACGACATTAATTGCTACAGTAAGCTGTTCAGCGTATAGCTGAAAGGAGATGGTGGTGACTGCAGCTAGGTGTGGCGCGGTCTCCTTTAGATCCATTTTGTGGTCTTTTTCCAGGGCCCTGACCTGCTAGCTGTTGTTGATTTTGCCTGGAAGTATGTTCTCTGACTCAATTATTGTGGTCTTGTTTGGCAATCATTGCAGTTTACCAAAGTGTGTTTTTTTCTGGAACATTAGATCTTTAAAGTGATCTTCTAATGACCGTAATATCCCAATTCCACAGAACACACTTTGGGAAATGCAGAGTTAGTGTACTGCTGAAAGCCTCGTTTACCCTCACTCATTTCTTGCCTTGTAAAATGATATGGTCAGGAAAGTTAAAATGAAATAATATATGTGGCATACTTTGTGAACTCTCTAGAGTGCCATAAAGCGTGTAGTCAAGTGTTTAAGCCTTCTTTTATTAGTCACCATGTAGATGTATAGCCATTATCCTTGGACCTGAAGCCATTACATTTAGTGACTTTCCCTGCCTGCAGATCGTCACATTTTTCATTGCCAACAGTCACAGTTCTTAGAGTTATTTTGTTCAATTCTGACAAACTTCTGTGCTCATGAAAGTACTTGACAGATACTTGATGCATTTAGAACTGAATGGATGACGAAGGCCTTGCTAGATAAAAGCTCACTGGTTCCATCTCTGATGTGGTCATCAGAGAAATGGGTTTTCAGAATTGTAACATTATACTTTTATCATCTAGCAAAGACATTAAGCATAAGCATAAACCATATCTTTGTGTCCCTGTACCTAGCACTGTATCTGGCAGGTAATTAGCTTTCAGTATTTAATAACTAAACAAGACACTGAAACCATACACCATTCTTTCCTCATGCTTACATCATGAAATGGAGTCACTGTTTAGAGAGGGAATGTAAATTGGTACACTCAATCTGGAATATGCACCACAACTTTATAGTATGATTTAAGTAGGAAAAATGTAGGGAAAACATCTGCCTTCATGTCAGAAGTGAGGGAGTCAAACTTACTGGCTTTCTGTCTGTACTCTGCTTTACAATTGGATTTTAAATAACAGTTTTAACTAAAAATAGACACCAAGAAGAAGACATTTCTCTGATGTAAATATCCATTTCCTAGTCCTCACAGGAAATTCACTTAAATTTAAGGCATACAATTACATGGAGTATACCTTGCTTTTAAAAATTACTGTTGAATTACTGTCCTGTATTTAAAAAGACATGGATTCTGTTCATTTGTCTCCAGCTTAAGTAAAAAAAATGGCATAATGATACCAAAATATTTTGTTCTTTTAAACACAATTGCTCAAAGGTATATTTAATGCTAATGTAGATTATATGGTGAAAATATGTTTCTTTAAATGAAAAGATAACATATAAAAACAATTCTAGGATATCAGTAGCAGTAACTATGATATATGTGCCTTTGATGTCATTATACCATATATCCTTTTGTATAGTTAAAATGGCTATTCTATGCATTTTGGTTTAATTGCTATAGGAAATGTTGTTATCCTTCATATTATGAAAAGTACTAGTTTTAGTCTTCCACCATGCAAAGACCTTTTTAAAACTAATCTTGTAAATATTATTTTCATGATAAATAATTTACCATTTATCTGTGGAAGAGAAATACTGCTTTTCTGCACACACTTGTGTATGTGTTCCAAAATTGTGTAATAAGATTTTTGGCTGTTAGAGTGACATGTGACTATAATGGTTTTCGGTAGAGTTTATTATTATAATATATTAGCAAAGAACCGAAATTTATAAAGATAGAAAGCTTTACAAGAAGTGCTAAGATCTTCATAATATTACCAGTTGCTTTGTTATGATTGTATTACTCTTAATTTTCTAGGATTGTGAAATTATGTCTAATTATTGACATGGGTGCAAGATATTGCATGAATACAGGGAACTCCAAATTCTTGATCGTGGCTATTTGTGGTACGTCTTGCCAGTCTACAAAGGGGAAGTTCAGCTGCCTCTTACATGTAGATGATGCAGTGGCCTGTTGCTGAACTAGAAATCAGCCGTTGCTTTAAATGACAGATGAGCAGCTCCCTCCTCCATAATCCCAAACTGCCATACCCAGACCTAGGTGTAAGTAGAAACTAAAAAGAGATTAGCCAAAGTTACTTCTTCAATGTAGTCAGAAAAATGTAAAGAATATTGAAAAAGCAAATGTTGGGCATAAGTATATATAGCATTTTATGTTTCAGTTTGTGGTAAGAAGTTTTTCAAAGTACCTTTAACAATGGAAATACCTTTCTGCTATTTTCATTCCATCATTGCAATTAGCACTTAGAAACTATCCACTTAAGTGCTATTGAGTCTTCCGTTATTTCTTAACCACTTTGTCCTTTATCTCAGTGCCTGTGAATTAGAGGTCTGTCTTTACATTTATTATAGTACTAGGTAAATAAGCATTTATGCCAACTGTAACATAAACAGAGATTCCGTGTACAATATGGATAATTATTTTTAGTCTGTTTCTGTTCACACTGTTAAATTACCTTGTTTTTATTTATTTTCAACTCTTGAGTGTGTCTCAGTGTCTACTATGCTTTATTTTTCTCTTCTGATTTCTGTTCTCTGCATACTAAATATTTTCTGGAGAAATGTACAAACTGGCTGAAACATCTGATTTAGCTTTAAGTGATTTGTTGTTGTCATTTTGCTTTTAAATGTTGCCCAGGCTGGACTCAAACTTCTGGGCTCAAATGATTCTCCTGCCTCAGCCTCTAGAGTAGCTGGGACTATAGGCTGGTGGCACTGCAGCCAGCTTCCAAGTGGATCATTTATTGAAGTTCAGTAATATTAGAGTGGACCCTTGAACAACAGAAAGGTTAGAGGAGCCAGCGCCCCATGTAGTCAAAAATCCATGTATAACTTTTGACTCCCGCAAAACTTAACCACTAATAGTCTACTGTTGACCAGAGGTCTTACTGATAATATAAACAGTTGATTAACATATATTTCTTATATGTATTGTGTATTGTATTCTTACAATATAGTAAGCTACAGAAAAAGAAATGTTAAGAAATCATGAGGAAGAGAAAATGTATTTACTATTCCTTAAGTGGAAGTGGATCATCATAAGTGTCTATCCTTGTTGTCTTCATGTTGAGTAGGCTGAGGAGGAAGAGGAAGGGTTGGTTTTGCTGCCTCAGGGTGGCAGAAGTGAAAGGAAAGACAGAAGAGGCAGGCACAGTATAACTTTACAGAAATACATTGTAATTTCTGTCTGGCTTTTTTGCTTTTTCATTTCTCTAAAAATGTTTCTATATGGTACCAATCCTCCCACTGTTAGTTTCAGTGCCTATATCATGGGAGGATCCCTGTCATAAAACAAGTCAAAGCAGTCTTGGAGAATCCAACCCATTTGACAGATTGCCTAATGTTACTTTGTTTTCTGGCACTGCTTCTTCTTCCTCATTGTCTGGCACTGCTTTGGAAGCACTCATCTGCATCAGTTTGCCTCTGTTAATTCCTCTGGAGTGCTATCTGTTAGCTCTTATATTTCTGTAAGATCCATTTCTTGAAACCCTTCACCCACCCAACCCCCAACCACCTTTTTTTTTTTTTTTCTTTTCCATATCTGCAATCTCTTTCATGATTTCCTTGACTGACTCTCGTAAATCCTGTGAAGTCATGTGCAACATCTGGGCATAGTTTTCTCCAGCAGGTATTTTTTGTTTCAGGCTTGATGGCTTCCAAGGTATTTTTCTATAACAGCAATAATATCTTCAATGATGAAATGCTTCCAGACATTCATGACGTTCTCTCTATTGACAGTCCCTTCCCTAGAGTATCGTGTGTAATGACCCTTAAAGGTCCTTATGACCCCCTGATCTAGATGCTGAATTAGAGATGTTGTGTTTGGGTCAAGTAGACCATTTTGACATCTTCAGTGTTGAACTCCTGGATCTGGGTGGCCAGGGGCATTGTCTAATATCAAAGGAACTTTAAAAGACAGTTCCTTACTGAGAAGGTACTTCCTGACTTCACAGACAAAGCATGGAAGGAACCAATCCAGAAAAAGGGTTTTTGTTATCTAGGGTGTTTTTTTGTTTTTTTTTTTTTTGGCTTTTTATTTTTGTTTTGTACAACCAAAAAACTGGCAGCTGGTGTTTATTTTTTCCCTTTAAGGCTCAAGGGTTAACAGCTTCGTAGATAAGAGCAGTCCTGATCATAAACTTGACTGCATCTGCACAAAACAGTGGATGGAGTTAGCCTATCCTTTCCTGCCATAAATCCTGGTGCTTACTTCTCTTCTTTACTAATGTCTTGTGGCATTTTTTTTCCCCAAAATAGGGCACTTTCATCTGCATTAAAAAACCTGTTTTTAATGCAGTGCTAGGCACAGTGGTTCATACCTGTAATCCCAGCACTTTGGGAGGCTGAGGTGGGAGGATCACTTGAGCCCAGGAATTTGAGAACAGTCTGGGCAACATAGTGAGACCCTATCTCTACAAAAAATAAAAGAATTAGCCGTATGTGGTGGTATGCACCTGTGGTCTCAGTTTCCATCTCAGGAGGCTGAGATGAGAGGATTACACGAGCCCAGAAAGTTGAGGCTGCAGTGATCCAAAGTCATGCTGCAGCACTTCAGCCTGGGCAATAGAGTGAGATCCTGTCTCTCGCTCAAAAAAAAAAAAAAAAAAAAAAAAGGCTGGGCGTGGTGGCTTACGCCTGTAATCCCAACACTTCGGGAGGCCGAGGCCGGCGGATCACGAGGTCAGGAGTTCAAGACCAGCATGACCAACATGGTGAAACCCCGTCTCTACTAAAGAATACAAAAATTAGCCGGGTATGGTGGCACACGCCTGTAATCCCAGCTACTCAGGAGGCTGAGGCAGGAGAATCACTTGAACCCGGGAGGTGGAGGTTACAGTGAGCAAAGATTGCACCACTGCACTCCAGCCTGGGTGACAGACTGAGACTCTGTCTCAAAAAAAAAAAAAAAAAAGAAAAAAAAAACCAACACACACACACACATACACACAAAACAAAAACAAACCAAAACACACACACACACACACACCTGTTTAGGCAGATAACCTTTCTCCTGAATGATTTTCTTAATGGTGTCTGGGAACTCCCCTGCTGCCTCTTGGTTGGCAGTAGCTGCTGCTTCTGTTTTCTTGACGTTTTTAAGCCAAACCACTTTTTCAAATTATCGAACCATTCTTTGCTGGCATTCTCCAACTTTAAATCCTTTTTTTTTTTCCCCTTTAAGTTGTTAATAGAAGTGGTGAGAGCAGACGTTCTTCCCTTGTTCCTGCTCTTAGGAAGATACTATTTAGGCTTTCACCATTTCCTTTGATGTTAGCTTTAGGTCTTCTGTATATGCGATTTGCTAGATTGGCACAGTTCTCTTTATTTCCTGTTTGCTCAGTTTGTATCAGGAACGGATTTTAGATTTTATTTATTTATTTATTTTTTCTGTGGATATGACCAATTTTTGTTCATTTTTGGTCTGTTAATATGGTGAATTATACTGATCGAGTTTTCTAATACTAAACCTTGTATTCTTGGGATAAATACCACTTGATCATGATTTCTAACATTGTATTTGATTTGCTAAAATTTTAAGAATTTTTTACGTTCATGAGGTACAGTTGTCTGTAGCTTTCTTGTAACGTCTGTGTCTTGTTATCACAATAATGCTAGCCTCAATTGAGTATTCTTTTCTTTTAGTTTTTCTACTTGAGTAGTTTACATACCGCAATTACGGTGTTGTAATATTCTGTTTTTCTGTGTACTATTGCCAGTGAGTTTTATACCTTCAGATGATTTCTTATTGCTGATTAGCATCCTCTTCTTTCTAATCAAAGTACTCCCTTTAGCATTTCTTGTAGGACAGGTCTGGTATTAATGAAATCTCTCCGTTTTTGTTTGTCTGGGAAAGTCTTGATTTCTACTTCATGTTTGAGGGATATTTTTGCTGAATATATTATTGTAGTGCAAAAGATTTTTTTCCTTCCTCACTTTATGTCATGCCTGTCTCTGCTGGCCTATAAGGCTCCCACCGAAAAGTCTGCTGTCAGATGTATTAGATCTCCAGTGTATGTTTTCTTTCCTCTTGCTGCTTAAAGGGTCCTTTATCCTTGACCTTTGGGAGTTTGAGTATTCAATGTCTTGAGGTAGTCTTCTTTGGGTTAAATCTGCTGGTGTTTTGAATAAACTTTCTACCCCTGTCTCTTTTTCTACCTCCTCTTTAGAGGCCAGTAACTCTTGGATTTGCCCTTTTGAGGCTTTTTTCTAGATCTTGCAGATGTGCTTTTTTTTTTAATGCTTTGTTTGTCTCCTGTTTTCAAATAGCGTGTCTTCAAGCTCACTCATTCTTTCTTCTGCTTGATCAGTTTTGCTATTAAGAGACTCTGATGTGCTCTTCAGTATGTCTGTTGCCTTTTCAACTGCAGAATTTCTGCTTGATTCTATTTAATTATTTCAATGTCTTTGTGAAATTTATCTGATAGGATTCTGAATTCCTTCTCTGAGTTATCGTGAATTTTTTTTAGTTTCCTCCAAACAGCTCTTTTGAAGTCTCTTTCTAAAAGGTCATATATCTTGGTTTCTCCAGGATTGGCCCCTGGTGTCTTTTTTATTTTATTTTTTTTGACAGGATCTCACTCTGTCACCCAGGCTGTAGTGCAGTGGCATGATCTTGGCTCACTGCAACCTCTACCTCCTAGGCACAGGTGATCCTCCCACCTCAGTCTCCCAAGTAGATGGGACCACAGGTGCACACCACTGCAGCTGGCTAATGTTTGTATTTTTTGTAGACACGGCATTTCAACATGTTGTCCAGACTGGTCTTGAATTCCTGGACTCAAGTAGTCTGCCTGCCTCGGCCTCCCAAAGTGTTGGGATTACTGGTGTGGGCATCGTGCCCGGCCTTGGTATCTTATTTAGTTTGTTTGGTGAGGTCATGTTTTCTTGGATGGTCTTGATGCTTATGGGTGTTTGTTCGTGTCTGGGCATTGAAGAGTTAGTTATTTCTTGTAGTCTTTCTAGTCTGGGGTTGTTTGTACTTGTCTTTCTTGGGAAGGCCTTGCAGATATTCAGAAGGACTTGGATTTTGTAATCTAAGCTGTACCTGCAGTAAGGGGAAACCCAAGCCCGGTAACACTGTAGTTCTTGCAGAGTTGTAGAGTTACGTCCTTGGTGGGCTTCAATAAGATCCAAAAGAATTCCCTGTATTATAGGCAGTCTCTTATTCTCTTCCTTTACTTTTTCCTAAATAAACGGCATTTCTCTCTCTGTTCTGAGCTGCCTGGAGCTGGGGGAGGGGTGACACAAGGTCCTCTGTGGCCACCAGTACCGGGACTGTGCTAGGTCAGACCAGAAGCCAGCACAGCACTGGGTCTTGCCTAACACCCGCTGTGTCCCCTGCCTGGCTACTGCCTATGTTTGCTCAAGACCCTCGGTATCTATAATCATCAGGTGGTGAAGCCAGCCAGGCTTGTATCCTTCCCTTCAGGTTGAGGAGTTCCTCTAGGCCCCAGGTGAGTCCAGAGATGCCATCTGGGAGCCAGGGACTGGAGTTAGAAACCTCAGAAATCGGCCAGGCGCAGTGGCTCACACCTGTAATCCCAGCACTTTGGGAGGCTAAGGCTGGTAGATCACCGGAGGTCAGGAGTTCGAGACCAGCCTGACCAACATGGAGAAACCCTGTCTCCACTAAAAATACAAAATTAGCCAGGTTTGGTGGTGCAAGCCTATAATCCCAGCTACTTAGGAAGCTGAGGCAGGAGAATCGCTTGAACCCAGGAGGCAGAGGTTGCAGTGAGCCGAGATTGTGCCGTTATGCCGTTGCACTCCAGCCTGGGCAGCAAGAGCGAAACTCCATCTCAAAAAAAAGAAACCTCAGAAATCTTCCTGGTGTTTTATTCTACTGTGGCTGAGCTGGTACTCGAACCATGAAATGCGGTCTTTCCCACTCCTCCCTCCCCTTTCCACAGGCAGAGGATCCTCACCCATTGGCCACCACCACTACAGGCCCATGGGGAGTACTGTCAGGCTGCCGCTGATGTTCACTTAAGACCCAAGGGTTCTCCAGTCAGCTTGTGGGAGTGCTGCCAGGCCTAGGACTCATCATTCAGGGCAGTGGGCTCCCTTCTGCCCCAGCGCAGGTCCAGAAATGCTGTCCAAGAGCCAAGGCCTGGAATCAGGGACTCCAAGAGCCCACTTGGTGCTCTACCCCACTGTGGCTGAGCTGGTACCTAAGGTGAAAGACAAAGTCCCCTTTATTCTTCTCTCTGCTTTTCTTAGGCAGAAGGAGTCTTTCACTGTAGCTACCACAGCTGGACATGTGCTGGTTTTCACTTGAAGCCAGCACATGTCAGAGTCTCTCCCAGGACCCACAGCATACTACCTGGGTTTTGCTGCTTGTTATTCAGGGCCCAAGGGCTCTTTAGTCAGCAGGTACTGGATCCTGCCTGAACTGGGTTCTTCCCTTCAAGGCAGCTGGTTCCTTTCTGGCCCAGGGTGTGTCTAGAATATTATCTGGGAGCTAAGGCCTGGAATGGGTGCTTCACGATCCTAACTGGTCCCCTATCCTAGTGTGGTTGAGCTGGTATCCAAGATGCAAATCAGAGTCCTCTTCACTCTTCCTTCTCTTCTCCTCAAGCAGAAGAAAGGGATCTTTTTTGGAATCACTAGCTGGGGTTAGGGGAGGGGTGGCACAAGCACTCCCTTAGCTGCCCTGGCTGGTGTCATAATAGCTTGCATGTCTCCCAAGTCCACTGGCTCCAAGCCCCACCCAGCCATATGACTTTGCCTAAGAGTTGCAGTCCTTGTGGCCTAGACTGCCTTTCAGGTTTATTGAGGGCTCCAGAGTACTTCAGCCCATGGTGGGGAGGCTTGCCAGAACTCAAGTTCTGTTGGGACAGGCACTTCCCTTCTGGCTAGGGCTGATCTAAATGTTCCCTCCATGGGCGGGTGTCCACTGAGTTCAGTGCAAAGTCTCACAATCACTGTGCTTTCCCTCCCCCAAGCACACACATTCTGTGTGCCACATAGCCACGTGGGTGGATGGGGGCAGTTGGCATTGGCAATTCAAGACTGCCTTTCCTACTATCTTCAGTGCCTCTTTCAGTGATATAAAGTTAAAACCAGGTACTTTGAGTGCACATCTGAGTTTTGGTTCTTATAAAGGTGCTTTTTGTGTGTGTGGATAGTTACTAAATTTGGTGTTCCTGCTGGGTGTTGGTGGGTGGAGTCTTCTGTTCAGCCCTCTTGCTCTGTCCCATCTTGATTCTTCTCATTTTTCTGAAAGAGTTTGTGTAGAATATTTTCTTCCTTCTGTGTTTGGTGGAATTTATCAGCGAAGCCATCTGAGTCTGGAGGCTTTATTATTGGACATTTTAATCTTTAGATTGAGTTTCTTTTAGAAATATAGGGCTATTTAGTTTATTTCTTTCATGGGATTTGGTAGTTTGTGTCTTTCAAAGAATTTATTCTTTCATCCAAGTTGAAATTTAGTGGCATAAAATTATTTATAATATTTTCTCATCCTTTTAATATCTGTACAATCTGTAGTGATGTCATGTCTCTCCTTCCCAACATTGGTAAATTTGTGTCTTCTCTCTTTTTTTTTTCTTTTTTGGACTACCTTTTTTTCTGATTACTTTGGCTAGAAGTTTATCTTCTTACAGGTAACAGAGCCTAAATTTTATTGATTTTTCTCAAAGATGCAATTTTTGGTTTAATGGATTTTTCTTTACTGTTTTTATGTTCTATTTAATTGATTTATACTCTAATCTTATTTTCTTTCTTCTGCTTACTTGAGGTTCATTGGCCATTTGCCTTACTTTAGTTTCTTTTTTTTTTTTTTTTGAGACGGAGTCTTGCTCTGTTGCCCAGGCCGGAGTGCAGTGGCCAGATCTCAGCTCACTGCAAGCTCCGCCTCCCGGGTTTACGCCATTCTCCTGCCTCAGCCTCCCAAGCAGCTGGGACTACAGGCGCCCGCCACCTTGCCCAGCTACTTTTTTGTATTTTTTAGTAGAGACGGGGTTTCACCATGTTAGCCAGGGTGGTCTCGATCTGCTGACCTCGTGATCTGCCCGTCTCGGCCTCCCAAAGTGCTGGGATTACAGGCTCGAGCCACCGCGCCTGGCCACTTTAGTTTCTTAAGGTGGAAACTGAAGTGACTGATTTCCTGTTTCCTTACTTTTTCTTCCTTATATGAGCATTTGTCGCTGTGTTTCCTTCTAAGTACTATTTTAACTGCGTATCACAAATTTTGATATATTTCTCTTTATAAGCAATTTGATTATGATATGTCAATGTAGCTTTCTGCACATTTCTCTTGCTGGGAGTTCATTAAGGTTCTTGGAGGTGTAGGTTTATGGTTTTCATCAAAATTGGAAAAAATTTGGCAATTAATCAAAAAAATTTTTCTCTTTACCTGTTTCTTAGTCTATTTGAAGTTGTCCCACAACTAACTGATACTCTCTGTTCATTTTTTCCAGACAGAAAAAAGACTGGAGTTTCTATTACCGTTTTTTTCAAGTTCTCTAATCTTTTCTTCTGTGGTGTCTGATCTGCTGTTATTCTATCCATTGTATTTTAATCTCAGTTATTTTAGTTTTCATGTATTAATATGATCTGGGTTTTTTTCATATTCTGTGTTTCTGTTTAAATGGCTTAGTCTTTACTTCTTGCACATATGGAATGTAGTTATAATAGCTAGTTTAATGTCTCTGTCTACTAATTCTATTTTTGAATCTGTTTTATTGATTTTTCTTCTTATGGGTTGTATTTTCTTACTTTTTTACATGATTAGTAATTTCTATTGTATTTCAGACATTGTGAATTTTACTTTATGCCCTGGATATTTTTGTATTCCTGTTAGTATTTTAGGGCTTTTTTCTGTGGTGCAGTGAAATTACTTTAGA
Source organism: Theropithecus gelada (assembly GCF_003255815.1). Taxonomy (NCBI): domain Eukaryota; kingdom Metazoa; phylum Chordata; class Mammalia; order Primates; family Cercopithecidae; genus Theropithecus; species Theropithecus gelada. The sequence continues at coordinate 59,812,485 of NC_037681.1, read as the reverse complement.
AACAGATTGTTGTATTTGTTTGTTTTTTCTGAGATAGGGTCACACTCCTGTCACCCAGGCTGGAGTGCAGTAGTGCCATCTTGGCTCACTGCAGCCTCAACCTCTCCTGCTCAAGCAAAACGCCCACCTAAGTGCCCCAAGTAGCTGAGACTACAGGCATGGGCCACCATGCCTGGCTAATTTTTTGTATTTTTTGTAGAGACGGGTTTCGCCATGTCACCCAGGCTGGTCTCAAACTCCTCAGCTCAAGCGATCCACTTGCCTTGGCCTCCCAAAGTGCTAGGATTACAGGTATGAACCACAGTGCCGGGCCTTGCAAATTATTATTTTGAAGCTCAGTCAGGTGGGAACAGAGCAGCTGGCAGCCTAGAGCTAATTTTCCCCAATACTAAGACAGTATTCTTCTGAGTATCCTACCTGGTGTCTCTTAAATTATGAAGTTTTCCAGTCTGGCTGATGAGAGCATGAACTATTCCCAACACTTAGATATCTTTGGTAATTGTTCTCTCTCTTCCTTTCTGGTGGCTCTGCTCTAGGCCTTGTGCATTTATTTCCTCAAGGAATGGGGATTGGTATTGAGCTGAAATTTTGAGATGAAGATGGACACCCCCCTGCCCTTCCTGTCTGTATAGTTCTCTCTGTTTTGATACTCTGTCCTACAAATTGTAGCTTTCTTCGTTTTCCTGTATTCTTAGCTTCATCTTCTCAATTTAGGATGACCATCAGGCTTCATCTGGGTTCCGTTGCCCTGCACTGAGGCCTGGAAACTGTCTCTAGAATATACGCCGGGACAATTGTGAAGTTCTGTAGGATTTTATTTTTCTTTTTTAAGGAATCACTGTAGTGTGCTGACTGATGTTTCATATCTAAAGACTGTTATATGTTTTGTTCATTTTTAAAGCTTTTTCTTAGGTGAAAGGGTATAGCTGCTTTCTGCTACTGTATTTTGGCCAGATACCTTTGTTTTGGAAGCTAAAAATTACTGTATTACTCATATAGTTAAAGACGAAATTACAGTGAAAATTATACAGTATCTATTTTGATGAAAAACGATTAAAGCTATAGATATAAATAAAGCAGGACTTCCAGTCGTAATTTATAATAATAAATTCATTTATTTAAAAAATAAAATGATTAAGTGTAAACACCAAGGAATTAAAAAAAGAGCAAACTCGTAGGCACTGGAAATGTAAATAATAAGGAGGAACAGGAACTAAATGAAGGGGAAGACAGAGAGGGGGGATCAATAAAACCCAAGCTCAACATTTGAAAAGATCTGTAAAAAAGAAAAACCTGGTAAGAACACCCAAGAAATAAAAGAGAAGGCATAAATATTATTTGTTAATTATTATTGCAAATATAAAGAGAGCATACCCACTAATTTAGCAGTACTTTAAAAGATAGTATTATGAGCAAGTTACGCTAATAAATGTGAAAGCTTCGATGCATGGATGGTGGAGTCAAGACTGGAGACTGTAGTATTCCAGAGAAGAGATTATGGTGGCCTGAACTCTAGGGCACTAGTAATAGAAACAGATAAGTTAAAAACGTACAACAGACATTTATAATTCCATGAATGGAGGGATGGGAGGGTTAAGGTGTTGGGTTACAGGGTTCTCCCTTGGGCACTTGCAAGGTGTTGAGTGGTGTCACTACAGCTAAGAAATAGCAGGGTTTTTGGGGGGGGATTAATTTGAGGTACATGGGTGTCGGTAGCATTGTCTAGTTGGTTATATGGGTCTGAGCTTACTGAAGTCTGGGTAAATTGTCTTATAAACTTACCAGCTTGTTTTTCTTTTTGTGAGCGTGCCTTTAAATGTTTCCAGAAATATAAAATACCCTCTTTTAAAACCACATTAAACCCTCCCCCATATAAATATTATGTACCCGGCTAGATCTTAGATATGAGAACAAAGATCCTACTTAAACAGCAGTCTCTTGTAATAAACACTAAAATGTATGCTTGTAACAGGAGCCCTTAACTTTTTGGCATCGTTTCTATGTAAGAACTCAGATTTCTCTGAGTGATATGGCTGTGGCTTAGATTCTGATTCTCTAAAAGTCATTGCCAAGCTTGTCTGACCCTGCTGCTAGGTAGCTAGGCAGGCTTCACTAAAATATAGCCTCAAATCCTTTCATTTAACTACCTAAGTTCCTAAAATACTTGAAAATGAGCTGCACTCATTTATGTTACTGAGGTGCTACATGCAGACTTTTGTCTTCCTCTTGGCTTAAACAAAACTCCAAGTTGCCTCAAAGATGGAAATGAGATTTGTTTTTATTTTGTTAAAGAGATGTGATGTGTATTGGAAATTGCCTTTCCCCTTAGGCTTTCATTCCTTGACTGGATTGGAGGCTGCTGCACACTACCTTAAGCCTGACAGTTTTAGCATAATCCTAGCCTGACCTGCACTGAACTGGCTGTTACTAAAAACCTTTGTCTGTGTCCTCTGAAGTATTTACTGCCTGTCACAAGTGATACTCTTCTTGCTGACTTCTTAGTGACATATAAAGTACAACTATAGCTTGAACAAGGTAAACAATGTGGCTTTTTGTTACATAGTACAACATAAATTTTCAAAGCATAGTACATTCTTTAGTTTTAATTGATAGATTGGAAATTTAGTATGAGCATGTTGACAGGTGTGATTGCATTTGTGATGTTTATGTTTCGCACAATTCTTCTTCCTCTTCTTTTTTTAAGGAGAGAGTCTTGCTTTGTCTCTCAGGCTGGAGTGCAATGGCATGATATCCGCTCACTGCAACCTCCGCCTCCTGGGTTCAAGCGATTCTCCTGCCTCAGCCTCCCGAGTAGCTGAGGCTATAGGTGTGCACCACCACACCTGGCTAATTTTCATATTTTTTGGTAGAGACAGGGTTTCACCATGTTGGCCAGGCTAGTCTGGAACTCTTGACCTCAAGTGATCCACCCACCTCAGCCTCCCAAAGTGCTGGGATTACAGGCGTGAGCCACCATGCCCGGCCAATTATTATTATTATTTTAATTATTCCTGGAACTATCAAAGGAAAGGCTTACACCATGGTTTAGTAAATTTTTTGGGCCAAATCTTAACCATGCCACCAATTTCTTATCTTTCTATTTCAAATTTAATTAATTTATAATTTTAATAAAAAATGCATTTGTTAGATTCAAAATGCAAAGTACTGTTTTTAAAAAGTATCCCCTGAGAAGTCTTGTTCCCTCCCATCCCTGTCTGTCCCTTCTTAGTTCATTATATGTGTTACTATATTTTTATTAATTTCTGTTTATTCCTTTAGACTTTATGCAAAAGGCTAATTCAAATGTATATTCTTATTTCCACCTCCTTTGACTCAAGATAACATTCTAATACTTTGCACCCTGGTTTCTTTATTTTTATTCCATGGAGCTCTCTCTTTATATCAGTCAATACATAAAGACCTTCCTTATCTTTTTTCTTCTTTTTTTACTGTATAGTATTCATTTGTTGGTATATGCTGTAGTTTATTCAACCAGTCCTCCTTTTGCACTTGAATTTGTTCAGTCTTTTGCTATTACAGGCAATTTCATAGTGATTAACCTTGTACATGTGTATTTCATATGTATGTGGGTTTCCTGATGTTTTTGTTTCCTAGAAGGGTGTTTGCTAGGTGAAAGGGTACATGCATCTGTAATTTTGATTGATATTATTGGATTCCCTTTATATACATCTTGCATTTTGCATTTCAGCAGCAATATATGAAGGTCCTTGGAATGCCCTCCTTTTCCTACAGCTTGACAAGTGGTTAGACTTAAGCCAACCTGATAAGAAACACTATCTCACTGTATAGTTTTTGTTTGCATTTCTGTTTTCAGCTTATCATATGTTCAAGGGCCATTTGTATTTCTTTTCTTTTTCACATACTTGTCCGTTTTTCTGTTGGATTCTCTCCTCTAAGAATTATTTATATGGGTGTATTTCCAGACTTTGTATTTTGTCCTACTGGTCTGTCTATTCATTTGCCACTCGTATACTTTTAGTTGTTGAGGCCATATAAAATTATGTTGTTAGAGCTGTTTTCTCATTGCTTCTCATTTTCATAGTTTTCCTGGCACTTACTGCTTGTTTATTTTTCAATAAGATCTTTAGAATCAGCCTTTCTAAGTTCCTGGAGGAAAAAAATGGATACTTTTATTGGGTTTGTATAAATTATAATACCTTAAGAAGAATTGATACCTTTATGATGTTTAGCCTCTCTAAGAATATGATTATAACTTTCTCTTCATTCAATTCTACTTTCATTTGTTTAAAGGATTTTAAAGTTTTCTTTAAGTTTGCACATTACTAAGTGAAAATATACAAATATTTAGTTGCTGTTGGAAATGAAGTCTTTATATCTTCTGCTGTTGTTTGTATAATATGTTGTATATATGAAGACTATTGATCTTTGTATATTCTTTTTATAGGTTACTACCTTACTGAATTCTCTTATGTTTGTAGTCACTAATTCTTAATATTGTTTTAAAGCACATTTTATGGAGTTGGTGAGTACTATATAGGATTTTTTTTTTTTTTTAATACCAAAGTCTTGGTTGAGAGACTATTACATGGTGTATCCATTTTTACTGGTTTAGATATGTAGCATGATGAACCTCAGCAAGTTTAAAAAGAATCATTTCTTTATTTTGACTTGAAATTTCAAGTTTTTTAATTGATGAAAAGTTGTCATTGATTGTGGCAAGGGGGATGTGAAATCCAACCATTTATTGGTATGTGTTATGACTTAGCTAAGTCTAATAATAGTCAGTACATACTACTAAATCATTCAAAAGCAAATGGTCTTTTAGATCAAGTAATAGATCTCTTAAATTGAGATGTATTTACCTTAGATAGTAAGAATGACTCTTTGGTCTCTTATAAGAGGTGAAGAGAGATGCTGTTTCTGGGTTAGTATTTTTGCTAAAATTATTTTATGAGAAGCACTTACTTTCATATGTTAAAAATTTGGAACTTGAAGTTAAAGCACACTGTCTTGAGTAAAAAATATTGGTAGAAGTTCAGAAATGTAAACTGAATTGTCTTTTATCTTATTTTACGTAAGTGGACTATGGAATCTTAAGCTATTAGTATACAAATACTTGTAGGCCAGGTGTAGTGGCTCACACCTATAATCCCAACACTTCGTGAGGCCAAGGTGGGAGGATCACTTGAGGCCAGGAGTTTGAGACCAGCCTGGGCAACATAGTGAGACCCCATTTCTACATTTAAAAATTAGCCAGGTGTGGTGGTGCATGCCTGTAGTTCCACCTGCTCCGGAGTCCGAGGCAGGAAGATTGCTTGAACCCAGCAGTTAAGAGGCTGCAGCGAGCTATGATGATGCCATTACATTCCAGCTGATGCAACAGAGTGAGATCTTGTCTCAAAACAGACAAACAAAAACCCCCCAAAACCAAATTTGTATTTCCCTTCTCCTTTTCCTGATATTTGAATATTTAAGTATACATATATTCTCCATAATGAACGCTGTATCTATCATCCTGAACTTTTTAACCGCTCTGGTCTTTTGTATACTAAAGCTTTCAGGCTTTAAATAAAGCATATATATCAAAATGCTTTGAAGAGTAATTGAAATCTCAGTTTCTCCCCCTCCTTTTAACTAAACAGATGGAAAGAATTATTTGATAGTGTTTCCCAGAGCCCTTAATAATGTAGCATATTTGAGTGTCTGACTCTTTGAATAATGAGTGTGAGAAAATTGAAAAATGAAATGTAGAGTGCTACAGTGGGTTTTAGTAAACAAAGTTTTGTTATGTCACAGTAAATGGTAATGGATAAATAGGATAATAGGAGTATCTTATATTTGGGAAATTACATTCATTCCAAAAGAACAAAGGCAGTAAGCAGGAAGACAAATTAGTTAACCCTAATAGTGAGAAAGGGAGCTGATAGTTTAGCCTCATGAGGTCAAATTATGTAATTTCTCTATTGTATAAGAGAAGAGTTTCAGAAGCATTCCATTTTCTTTTTCAGATTAAAAAGAAGCCAGCATTATCAGATAGTGGAAAAGCTTATTAATACTTGCTGTGTAGCCTGAATAAAACCATTATTTAAAAAATGTGTGTGTGTACGCGCATGTAGGTTGTTTGGTACAATCCACTTTTTATATACTTGCTTAGATTTGTCAGCAGCAAGCTATGTTGCTTAATTCCTCTGGTGATTTTTATACAGCAAAGCCCTTTGCAGGTGGATTTCTTGCACATTATGATATTAGTACTTCATTATGAGTTGGTGTTATCTCTTGAGTGGAAACAATGGCATCCATCTCTTTTTTTTTTTTTTTTTTAATTAAACTGGATGTTAGAATGCTGGAAGGTTGTTTAATTTCATCAGTGTGTATCTGAACTAGTATTTTATCTGGTCTTAAAAATAATTGCTGTCATAGTGGAATCATTCTTTCGTTCCATTTTTGTTTCAGATGTTAAGAGTTAAATTGTGATTTTCCTATTTCTGGAAGAATAATTAGAGAGTTTGATGGATTCAGATTCCTTCTGTTACACAGGAAAGCCCCTTTCCAGGCCAGTCTCAAGAAACTGTGGGAGGAGGATATAGCACTGACAAAGGGTGATAGAAACTCATTATTATCAAAGATCTAGTTGCTGCCAGGCCTTTTTCTGTTTAGTCTTATCCTTGGCATCATAACCACATTCTGCCTATCTTATTCCCTGAAGTGGCCCTCTTCGTTTTTCCATAATCTGGTCTTACATTTCTTTTTCCTGTCCATCTGGCCAAGCTCTTTTATAACTTATTTGTGCATATGCTGTTTTGATACTTGGCTGACTAAGTGAGCTCAGGTCCGGCTCTGTGGAGAGGAATTGCTCTCCTCCACTATCACCCCTTCCTTTGAGGACTGTTCTAGACACCTCTGGATTAAAAGCACAACAGAAAACATAGCTATTTATTCTTGGAAATAATTACTTAAGCAAAAAATAATGTGACCCTTGTCAATTTTTGTTCTGGAGAACCACAATCTGGAAAACCTGGGATAAAGTAGAATTTTAAACCATTTCTCTCCATTCCCTTTAAGTGACCTTAAAGCAAGCTGTCCTCATTTGAGGCTTGCTGTAGTGTAGCGTGTCCTTAGAAGTTGTTGTGCCTTTCCCTGGCTCTTCCTTCATGTTTCTCCCAAGATTACTATAATGTAACTGAAGTAAAGGTCCAGCAGTAACAGAAGCAAATGAGATGTTGTTGAAGGGTCTTGGGAACAGGAGAAATGTGAAAACAGTGGTATTCATATTGGTCATTCTCTTGTAGTAGGCATATTTTTAGTGAGAGGAGTAATGGTAGAAAAATTTTTATAAAGCACAACAAAAGCTTCTAATATTGCTAGGAGTGCTTTGTAAGAGTAATGTTCAAAGCCTTGATGGAGCTTAGTTATAAATAAAGTTAATTTACTTTGAAATTTTGTATCATGAAAAAGCATATGTATGTCCTTCTCATTTCACTGATTTTAATGAAAGATGTACAACTGACCCTTGAACAACACAGGCTTGAACCTGAACTACACACGTCCACATATGCAGATTTTTTTCAGCCAAACTTGGTGTTTGTGTAATGTGAAACCCATGTATATATGGCTGACTTTTCATATACACAGGTTCTGCAGGGCCTGCTATGGGACTTGAGCAAGTGTGGATTCTGGTATGCTCAAGGGTCCTGGAACCAGTCTGCTGCATATACCAAAGGTCAAGTGCAGATCCAGCCCTCAAATAATAGGCACAAATTCTAGAAATTGGTTCATTCACCCCAGATTTAAACATAAGTGATCTTAGAAAATGTAGTTTGGTGCTCCCTTTGGGAGCACATGTACTAAAATTGGAATGATACAGAGAAGATTAGCATGGGCCCTGCACAAAAATTATTTTAAAAAATTAAAATTTTAAAAAATGAAGTTTGCTATACATAGCTTTTTAAAAGAAATGGATAGATTGTAATGACTACAGGTAAAAATGGGATTCTGAAATGGATAGGTTCTAAGTTTTATGACTGATACTTTTGAAAAGTATATTCTCTTGTAAGATGGAAATTATCTTAAGTAAAAGGCTTCTAAGGAGATAAGAGATTTTATTGGGTAGAATATGTTGTGTTTTTATAATATACTTAATCTGGACTACTATCAGCTTTGTAAACGTTCTGTTTATTTTACATATTTGCCACCAGTTTGTACATTTTTGTGTTTTATTCTCTACATTCACAGGTGAAGTCCTCAGTGATTTAATGAAAACATTTTCTAATGAACTCACTTATCAGTTTCTCCAACTCAAAACAAATTGAAAGTTGGGATGCTGTACACACAGTCAGTAAGAAATAACCACTAACAGCCTGATGAGAGAGAGGGAGAAAACCAAAATGCCTCAAGTTAAGTAAGCAGAACAGTCTAGATTTACTTAGAGAAGTGGTTCTTAACCTTATGGACACCTGTCTTAGTCCATTTTATGCTGTTATAATGGAATACCTGAGACTGGGTAATTTATAAAGATCACAAATTTATTTGGCTCACAGTTTTGGAGGCTGGAAAGTCCAAGAGCATGGCGATGGCATCTGGTGAGGGCCTTTGTACTATGTCATCCCATGGCAGAAAGTGGAAGGGTAAGGGTGGAAGATCGAGAGAGCAGAAGGGAGCCAAACTCACTTTTATAACCAACTCAGTCTCAAGATAAACAACCTGCTTCCTCAGAAATGACATTAATTCATTCTCTGGCCTCATGACCCAGTCACCCCACCTGCCAATACTGTTACATTGGGGATTCTGTTTCCAACACATGAGCTTTAAGGGACCCATTCAGACCATAGTGACACCTAATGGAGTTGGTAAACATTTTTCTCAGCAAGAAGTATAAACATGTATCAGTTTGTGTTCAGTGTCAGGAACTCTTGGGCTCACTGAAGCCCAGCCTTGGGCCCCAGGCTAAAAACGTGATTTAGTATAGGAGCAAATAGCTTTATGTGTCTAATTTAAAAGCGTCACTTTGGGATGCTTTGTAGATAATTTATATAATAGGCAATATTGAGTTAACAGAAAATGTTAAATTTTGTACCACACACTTAATAAGCGTACAATGTTTCTTTTTTGAATTAAAAAATATGCATTTTTCACTTAACATTTATCCCATTATCTGGAAAACTTAGTCTTCATTCCCCAGGGATACTGGTTAGAGAAGTGATATTCTGCATTTGCATTAAATAAGCTTCACTGTAATTTTTTTTTGTTTTTTTTTTTTTGTATTTTTGAGGCAGAGTGTCGCTCTATTGCCAGGCTGGAGTGGAGTGGCGCGATCTCGGCTCACTGCAACCTCCATCTCCCGGATTCAAGCCATTCTCCTACCTCAGCCTCCTGAGTAGCTGGGACTATAGGCACATGCCACCATGCCCAGCTAATTTTTGTATTTTTAGTAAAGGCAGAGTTTCACCATGTTGGCCAGGATGGTCTCCATCTCTTGACCTCGTGATCTGCCCGCCTCAGCCTCCCAAAGTGCTAGCCTCCCAAAGTGCTAGGATTACAGGCGTGTGCCACTGCGCCTGGCCCACTTTGACATTTTAATCAGTGATGTCCAGGAGACTTTTTGTACTAGTGAGATTATGAGCATCTCTTCCCAACTCCATGTGCTGAAATGCCAGGTTGGTAGGTTGTGATCTGCCTTGGTGGGAGTGTTTACACCACGAAAATGTTACAAATCAATGCTCATTCTGCCTTCATTCCCCCAAGCTGTGTTTTTAAACATTTACCAGCACACAACTGATTTTAATTACTCATTCAGCAAACATATTTTGATCACCTGTTGTCTTTCAGGCACTGTTCAAGGTGCCAAGGATATAGCAATGAATAGACAGTGTTTACTTAAGTGAATATATTTTTCTAAATCCTAAATTTTCTAACAAATTGGGGAGCTTTTAGGGGTCCTTAGTCAAATAATGGTGGGAGATGAAGAGTCAAACAAAAGTAATTGGTTTTCTTTGCCACAGAACTTTCAGAATCTTTTAATGTGCTGGTGTGCACAGTTGATCTCTAGGAGGACAGTATAGTATGTATTCTTTCTTTCTTTTCTTTTTTCTTTTTTTTTTTCTTTGAGACGGAGTCTTGCTCTGTCACCCAGCCTGGAGTGCAATGGCGCAATCTCGGCTCACTGCAAACTTCGCCTCCTGGGTTTACACCATTCTCCTGCTTCAGCCTTCTGCGTAGCTGGGACTACAGGTGCCCGCCACCATGCGTGGCTAATATTTTTGTATTTTTTTAGTAGAGACGGGGTTCCACTGTGTTAGCCAGGATGGTCTTGATCTCCTGACCTCGTGATCCACCCACCTCTGCCTCCCAAAGTGCTGGGATTACAGGCTTGAGCCACCGCACCTGGCCTATAGTATGTATTATTTCTAATACGTAACCAAGAACTCTTTTTTTTTTTCCAGAATATGTGTAACACCTTTCAGAAGTACTATTCTGCTGCTCCAGGGCAGTCATATCCCAGATGTTAGAAATTGGTGAATGAGGTCATTACTCAAGAGATGTATATAGGTCAGCGTATGGGCAGGATTTCTGAAGACAAACTTTCCCATCGTGTTTATAGGGTGATTGATTTTTAGGTTGTGGATTGAGTTATTTTATTGATGTTTGCCTGAACTATCCTGTTGTATTTTCATTTTTAGTATTTTTTTTTTAATTTTATGTAAAGCACTGCTCTACTTATATTGTTGTTAAACTTAGAAAAGTGCTTTTTCTTCAGATCTCCAGTTTCTGGTTTGGGGACACTTAATGATATATGTATATGAATTTCTGGCACCACCTACTGCCTGTTACTAGACTTTTTCTCAGCCCTGGGCATCCCTTCCTCCAGTGCCTCTCGCTGAAATGGGAGTCTCTTAAACACCATTCATCTACCATTTCACCCTTACTAGACTATGGTGTTTCTCAAGTGTGACTGATAGACTGTTGATTGAATCAGTCACTTGAGTGGTATTAAAACCATAGGTTCCTGGGGCTCACCTCAGGTCTGCTGATTCAGAATCTGTGTGGTGTAGAAGCCAAGACTCTGTGATTTAAAGCAGATCTACAAGTGGTTTGTATTGAGTTGTTTAATTTCCATGCTGAGTTGTTTAAATTTCATTTTTTGGTAGGTGTATACAGTATTTCTCAGTGTAGGTGCTATGGGCATTTTGGCCAGGATTATCGTGTGGCACTCTGAAGGCACAACAGGACTTTTAAAATCATTGGGTCCTACCTACCAAATACTATTATCATCCCTAGTTATTGAGACAACCCAAAATGTCCCTCCACATTTCCAGACACCTCCTTTCCATTTTTATGGGGGTAGTATCCTCAGTTAAGAATCACTGTTGTATACTACTTTCATTATTCTAGATGTTGCTTTTAATAATTTAATATACATACCTAACCTAAGACTGCAAACTATTCACTAACTCTGTCCACTTCCCAAACTGTATAAAGTCTTTAGAGCAATTTAACTGTACTTCCACCTTCCCATTTCCATGGTATTCTGCTCCATATTTGAGTTCTAGTTTTTAAAAAATTGCATAGACATTACTGTTTTTTGCAGTCATCAGTGTTTATCTGTACCGAAGATTGCTAGTTTATTTGATACTCCTTGCATTTTAAACTTTCCTTCTGAGTCTTTTTTCATCCTGAAATACATCTTTTAGAAGAATATTATTGCACATCTTTTGGCGGTGAACCCTTGGTGTTTGTTAGAAAATGTCTTTATTTTGCCCTATTTATTGAATGATGTTTTACCTGAGAATATAATTCTAGATTGACTTAACTTTTTTTCAGCTCCATATTCTACAGTGTTTCTGGCTTGCTTTTTTCTCTGAAAAAGTCTAATTGTTGTTCTTTTGTAGATAATCTGATTCTTTTCTCTGAGTGCTTTTAAAGATCACTTCTTTTTATTTAGTTTTTTTTTGCGGTTTCTGTAGTGTGTCTAGATGTGGATTTCTTGTTTATTTCCTCTCCTTGAAACTGTGTCTCCTGAATCTGAGGTTTTATGTCTTTTACCCATTCTGGAAAAATTTCAGCCACTGTCTCTTGAAATATTGGTTCTCTCTTCCTTCCTTGTTTTGTTAGATGTATGTTATATCTTCTTGTTCTAGTCTTCGTGTCTCTTAATCTCTCATTCTATCTCTTGCTCTCTTTGCTGCTTCAGATCTGCCATTTTGTCTAATTTTTTGTCTGTGTACGCCAGTTAGGTTTTTAATTTCATTTTTTATTTCTAGAAATTCTGTTTTGTTCTTTTTATCCTGTCTGCCAAGTCATTTTTGTTAACCTCTTGTGTCTGACCCATGTATTTATTTCTAGTGTTAACTTTAAAAAAATCTGACCTATGTATTTCATACCTTGTTTTATTTCTTTAAACTTTTAAAGCGTACTTGATTGTAATGTTATGTATCTTTTAATTCCTAAAGTTTAACTTCTGTGAATTTAATTTGGTTTTTCATAGTTTTTACTGCTCTGGTGGTTTGTTTCCTTTTGTGCTTGATAATTTTGTTTTAAGCTCATATCTGTCTAATAATATTATATAGTAATTTCTTGGAGTATGGGTATAAGATGTGTTTATCTACAGAGAATTTGTTTCTCCCTCTGCCAGGTGCCTTGTGTTACCACCAACCCAGAAACAACTTAAATTTATTTCTTGACTTGAGGCTCCTGGCCCTCGAAATCAGTGTAAATTTTAACCCTATACTTAACTGGGGGCAGGCTTGTAATTATGGATTTCCGGGGAAGATACTTCGGTTCTAGTGAAGGCCTGATTTGAACAAGTTGCCTGTTGTGGACAGAGCCCTTTTCCCCAACCTACCTATGGGGAGTGACTCTTCAAGGGCATTGCTGGTTTTATGCAGTGGTCTCAATGTCAGCTTTCACATCTAATAAAAATCAAAACTGAAGTCCCTAGATTCCAAGTTTAATCTAAGGTCATGGCTTGAACTTTTGTTTACAGCTCTGATTTTATTCAGTAAATACATTTAATAGATTTTTAAAAGCTGTTTATACTACATCTCTTTGTGCCACCTATGAATTTCTTTGCTTGTGAGTTCAGCAGTACATGTAAAAGAGTGTTTGTTGTATCTTGTCTACTATTTCCAGATATTTGTAATGGAAGGATATTTTATATCTAGTCTAACTTATTTTCGAAAGTGAAATCTTGGAAGATGTTTATGCCCGTTGGGGTCTGAGCACCATTGGGCTAGAGATGCTGCTGCTATTGCTTCTTTAGTGCAAAGTTGGAATTGGCTACCTGATCTCTTATCCTTTCCCAAACTCAGTGCTACTGTTAAGTTTTATCCATATTATTGGTTTGGTCTGCCAATTACCATTTAGAAGTGTTACTGATATGGAACAGGTCCATTTTTGAATTCCAGAATTCAGAATTAAACTTTGAAATACAAATTGCTGATATGTTGGAACTGTCTGTACTCCTATTACTCACAGTTTATTTTCCATGTCGATATCCAATTATTATCTGCTAAGTGCATTTTTTGAAAGTTAATGATAGCCTCAATCTTTTTTTTGTTTTTTTTTGTTGGTTTGTTTTTGTTTTTGTTTTTGTTTTTTAATTAGGACTATGTAGTCCTAGAAATGTAGATCTTTAATTATCTGGTTTTAAGAAACAAAAGAGCCATTCAAGTTAACTTAAGAAAAGAGAGGCTATTGTAAAGATACATGATATATGGAACTAGAAAGTTGTCAGGAACTCAAGGCAGCTTGGAGATCTGCCCTTTTCTCATGGTCTCGTGATTTTCTCTTTCCACCTGTTGAGTTCTTTGCTCTTTACTGATTGTCTCTTCATTGCATCTTTTCTATTTCTTCAAAACTTCACTTTATGCCCAAAGCCCTGCGTGCTGTGACACTGGCATGTAGCATGGTTTCACAGTGAGTTACATTGCATGGTGGTGCTATTTCTCAGTACTTCCAGTTTCAGACATTTTAGAGTTGTGCCATGTAATACAGTTATCACTAGCCACATGTGGCTTTTAAAATGAAAACTGAAATTATGTATAGGATCTGTATGCTGATAACTGCAAAGCACTGATGAAAGATATCAAAATCTAAATAAACTGAGACACCTGCCACCTGCCAGCCGTGTTCATGGATTGGAAGACTCCACATAGTAAATATGTCAGTTCTTTCCAAACTGATCTATAGATTTAATGTACTTCCAAATAAAAGTCCCAACAGCAGATTTTTTTTTTTTTTAACAGACCAGCTGACTCAAATTTATATGGAAAGGCAAAGGACCTTTGTTGCCAAAGCAACTTTGAAAAAGAAAAAGTTGGAGGAATCACAAAATTATTGTGATTGTAAATTTAAAATTTACTATAAAACTACAGTAATCGGCCAGGCCTGTGTGGTTCATGCCTGTAATCCCAGCACTTTGGGATTGGGAGGCCAAGGTGAGTGGATCACCTTGAGGTCAGGAGTTGAAGATGATCCTGGCCAACATGGCAAAACCCCATCTGTACTGAAAATACAAAAATTAGCTAGGCATGGTGGCGTACCTGTAGTCTCACCTACTCAAGAGGCTGAGGCAGGAGAATCACTTGAACCCAGGAGGCGGAGGTTGCAGCGAGCCGAGATTGTACCACTGCACTCCAGCCTGGGCAACAGAGTGAGACTCTGTCTCAAAAAAAACAAAACCAAAAAAATTACACTAATCAAGACTGTATAGTGTAGGTAAGAGATAAACACACGATTAGTAGATCAATATAGATCAACATGGGGTCCAGACATAGATCTACACAAATATAGCCAATTCATTTTTGACAAAGGTGGAAGTCAATTCAATGAAAGGAAAATTGACTTTTCCACAAATGATAAGAAAGAGTTGGACATATACATGCAAAAAATGTACCTAAACCTAAACTGTACACCTTACACAAAAATTATCTCAAAATGTATTATAAAACTAAATGTAAAAACATAAAACTTTTAGAAGAAAATATTTGTGACCTGGAGTTAAGCAAAAAGATCTTGGACATGATACCAAAAGCACAATTCATAAAAGAAAACTATTGATAAATTGGACTGTATCAAAAATGAAAACCTTTGCTCTGTGTATTTGTTTGGTAGGGCTGCCATAACAAAATGACACAGACTGGGTGACTTCAACAGTAGAAATTTATTTTCTCATAGTTCTGGAGGCTGGAAGTCCAAGGTTAAGGTGCCAGCAGGGTTGGTTTCTCCTGAAGCGTCTCTCTTTGGCTTGCAGATGGCGGCCTTCTTGGTGTATCTTTACATGGCCTTTTCACTATGCATGTATATCTCTGGTATCTCTTCCTTTTCTTAAAGGGATATCAGTCTTGTTGGATTAGGGCCCATCCATATAACTTATTTAACCTTAATTACCTTTTCAAATGCCTTTCCTCTGAATATAGTCACGTTCTAAAGTACTAGGGGTTAGACTTCAACATATGAATTTGGTAGGGAGCACAATTCAATTCATAAATTTTGCAAAAAAACACTGTTAACAAGAATGAAGAATAAGTTACAGACTGAAGAAAACATTTGACTGGGCGCAGTGGCTCATGCCTGTAATCCCAGCACTTTGGGAGGCCAAGGCGGGTGGATCACCTGACGTCAGGAGTTCGAGACCAGCCTGACCAACATGGTGAAACCTCATCTCTTCTAAAAATTCAAAAAAAATCAGCCAGGTGTGATGGCAGCTGCCTGTATTCTTAGCTACTTGGGAGGCTGGGGCCGGAGAATCTCTTGAACCCAGGAGGTGGAGGTTGCAGTAAGCCACTATTGTGCCATTGCACTCCAACCTGGGCAATAAGACTGAAACTTCGTCTCAAAAAAAAAAAAAAATAGCAAATCATATATCTGACAAAGGACTCATATATAGAATACATATATATGAAGAACTCTCATAACTCATCAGTAAGAAAATAAATATTCCAATTAAAACATGGACGAAAGACTGGAAAACAATTTATCAAAGGATGGCAGGTAAGCACATGAATAGACTAAGAGCATCATCAGTCATCTGGGAAATGCAAACTAAAACCACCATGAAATAGCATTTACATACCTATTAGGATGGCTGAAATAAATACAATGCCAACTCTTGGCAAGGATGTGAAGCAAGTGCAACCCCACCATGCATTGCTTTTGGGAATGAAAAATGGTACAGTCACTGTAGAAAGTTGGGCAGTTTCTTATAAAGTTAAACATATACCTACCATATGATATGGTCTAGTCCCACTCCTGGGTATTTATGTAACCTGTATACAAATGTTTACAGCAGCTCTTCCCGTATTTGCCAAAAACTGAAAACAACCCAGATATCCTTCAACTGGTAAATGGATGAACTGTGGTAAATCTATACAGTGGAACACTACTCAGCAATAAAAAGGAATAAACTAATGATATATGCAACAACTTGGTGAAAGAAGAGTCTCAAGATGTTATATAATGAATGAATTTATATGGCATTCTCAAAAAGAAAAACTGTAGTCATAGAGGACATGTTAGTGTTTCCAGGCTTTAGGGAGGATTATGACTTCCATTGGAGTTTTTGCAGTGATGGAACTTTTCTATTTCCTGATGGTGGTGGTGGTGGTGGTGGTTACATAATCTAATATATGTGTTTAAATTACTAGAACTGTATCTTTAAAAATCCATTTTATTGTCTGGTAGTTAAAAAAAATTAAAAACTCCAAATTTTAAGTATTTCATTGTATACGCACGTATAATTAAACAAAATTCAGTTTTTCACTTGCACTGGCCATATTTTAAGTGATCAATAGGTACATGTGGTATGGGGTAATGTATTGGATAGTGCAGATACAGATCATTTCCATCAATGTAGAAAGTTCTTTTGGACAGTGCTGGGTTTTGTGTTGTTGTTGTTGTTGTTGTTGTTGTTTTGAGATGGAGTTTTGCTCTTGTTGCCCAGGCTGGAGTGCAATGGCGCGTTCTCAGTTCACTGCAACCTCCGCCTGCTGGGTTCAAGCAATTCTTCTGTCCCAGCCTTGCGAGTAACTGGGATTACAGGTGCATGCCACTACGCCTGGCTAATTTTTGTATTTTTAGCAGAGGTGGTGTTTCCTCATATGGGTCAGACTGGTCTCGAACTCCTGACCTCAGGGTGATCCGCCCACCTCGACCTCCCAAAGTGCTGAGATTACAGGCATGAGCCACCATGCCCGGTGTGAGCCACCGCGACTGGCTGACAGTGCTGTTTTAAAGCAAGGATCGGCAAACTTTGTCGATAAAGGGTCAGATAGTAATACTTAAGACCTTGTGAGCCATATGGCCTCTGTCTCAACTACTCAACTCTGCTATTGAATTTTTTTAATTTTTAATTTTAATTTTTATTTTTTTAGACTGGTCTTGTTCTTTTGCCCAGGCTTGAGAACAATAGTGTGATAATAGCTCACTATAGCCTTGATCTCTTGGGCTCAATTGATCCTCCTCCCACCTCAGCCTCCCGGGTAGCTGGGACTATAGGCACATACCACCAAGACCAAGCCTAGCTAATTTTTGTATTTTTTGTAGAGACAGGTTTTCACCATGTTGCCCAGGCTGGTCTCGAACTCCTGGGCTCAAGCAATCTGCCCCCTTTGGCCTCCCAAAATGCTGGAATTACAGACATGAGCCACCACCTGTGTACCAGTAAAACTTTATTTACAAAAATAGACATGTTTGCTGATCCCTATTTCAGAGAATTTGCCCTGTTCCCTCTTTTCATGTCAGCTCAGGATTTATTGGTAGAGTAACCTTATAATTTACCATCCAAATTTAATAAATTTTTAATTGTTTTAAGAGTGAACACAGGCACTATTAATAATTTTACTGGTACAGTAGGCATAACCAGGAGTACTCTGGGCAAACCAGAGATGAATGTCACTCCATCAGTTTTCCTATGACTTGGTTGCCCTTGTAGTGGACACATACCTAATGACGTTTTGGCTGTTTTCCCCATCCAAATTACATCTTGAATTGTAATTCCCATAATCCCCACATGTTGTGGAGGAGCCTAGTGGGAGGTAATTGAATCATGGTGGTGATGACCCTCTTGCTCTTCTCATGATAGTGAGTTCTCATGAGATCTGATGGTTTTGTAAGGGGCTTTCCCCCCTTTTGCTTGGCACTTCTCCTTCCTGCTGCCACGTGAAGAAGGACGTGTTTGCTTCTCCTTTTGCCATGCTTATAAGTTTCCTGAGGCCTCCCAACCCTGTGGAACTGTGAGTTAATTAAACCTTTTTCCTTTATAAATTACCCAGTCTCAGGCAGTTCCTTTTAAAAGCAGCATGAGAACGGACTAATATGCCTAGTCTAATCAACTATGGGAAAGCGAACATGAAACCATCCCTTCAGCAGTGAGTATGGGTTATCCATTTTCTTCGGAAAGGGAGTAGTTGAATGGGAGGTACCCTGAGGTTTGGCTAGCCTGGTACACTCAAAATAGTCTCTATTTTCTGTCCCCAAGCCTTTGCTCATGCTTTTCTTTCTGTGCCCTTTCCCCCATCCCTTTTCTGTGTTTTTCGTAATTCAGGCCATCTTTTCAAACCTCTGCAAAAATGGTATCACCTTCATGCAGTCATTCCTGTAATACCTTTTCAGGCTTACAAGTTGGTAGTTACATTTTATAAAAGTCAGTAACGTAGTGCTTTAAACTGGATCCCCAAACCTGGTTGTGTATCAGCAGTACCTCAGTAGCTTAAAATATAGAATCCTGGGTCCCATTCTTAATCGCTTGACCTAGAATTCAGAATTTATAGCAATATTTTGTTATTGTTTTGTTTTGTATTTAAACTCCTTGTATGATTTTTATATAACCGGCTATCTGATTCAGTATTTGGAATCTGTTGATTTAGGCTGAAATTATTTTATATAAACATTGACTTTTAGAGTTAGAAGGAATCTTAGAAATAGCCTATTTTCACCTTAATGTCTTTAAATTGTGGGCAGAGGAGTCAGGAAGAAGACACAAGGGAAATTACTTACTTAGATCCCATTGCTGGTTACTGGCAGAGCCAGGACTAAATGTTGTTAGCTGTCATTTAGACTTAGATTCATATTCACATTGGACATCCCTTTCTGTATAGTAAGGTTTCAGTACTCCAAGGGGCTCAATACATAGTAGATGATGGTCAGATGTTTTACTAATAATGATTGTTTCTAACCCATTTTATATAGTACCTAGCACATTTTTTGGCTCTTAATGATTGCTGCTTGAATGTGTTGTTAACCCTCAGTTCACTCTCAAGGAATGCCTTTCTGATAGTTGGAGATAATTCCCCAATCAGCATGAAATCATCTCAGAATAATTCTTCCCAAAACTAGTTCCAATCTGAATGGGCTCTAAAAGGCTCACTGAATCAAACTAAATTCTGGTACAGCTTTGAAAGTTGGTACTTTCCAAGAGCCCCTCTAAGCAGAGATCAGTCTAGACCTGTAGGATTTTCCTCACCAGTCCATTTTCATTTTAGAAAGGTTACCTAGAATCTGTGGGAGTATGTGGTGCGGGATGTGTATACTGAAGTAAGGTGTGGGACCAAGGTCAGGAAAAGGCTTGTGGGAAGTGGTGGTAGCCTAAGCTGAGCTTCAAAGGATGTCTGTTAGGCCAGGGGAGGGACCTGGAATAAAAGCGTGGATAGCTTTGGGAAATGGCAAGTTGTTTAGTTTGGCCAGAGGATAAAGTACAAGTTAGGGAGTGACTAGAAATATAGATGGGGGCCAGATTAAAATGTAGTATTTCACAATTTCATATCCACAGGCAAAATAATGAAACTGAAGCCCTATCCGACACAGTATAAAAATTCACTCAAAGTAGATTATAGACCTAAATTTAAGAAAACTGTATAACTTAGAACTCTTAGAAAAGAAAGTAGGAAAAAAGTATTTGTGACCTTGGGTTAGGCAAATGGTTTCTTAGCTGCAACATTAAAAACACAAGAAACAAAAATTAATTAAGTTGGACATCATCAAAATGAAAAAGTTTTGTGTTTCAAAGGATACCCATAAGAAAATGAAAAGAAATCTTGCAGAATGGGAGAAAATATTTGCAAATCATGTGACTGATAAGGGATTTATATCCAGAATATATATAAAGAACTCTTACAAGTTAACAATTTAAAAAGAATTTAAAATGGACAAAGAATTGAATAGACAGTTCTCCAAAGAAGATATTCAAATGGAAAATTGAAAACAGGTCCACACAAAAATGTGTATGCTGATGTTTATAGCACCATTATTCATAATAGCTAAAAAGTGGAAACAACCCAAATATGGCATTTCCATACAATGGACTACTGTTTGACAGGAACACATAAATGAGTTTGAGACATGAATGAACCTGAAAACATTACACCAAGTGAAAGAAACCACAGTCACAAAGGACCACGTATTACTTGATCCCATTTACATGAAATGTTTACAGTAGTCAAATCCATAGAGATGGAAAGTAGATTAGTGGTTGCCAGGGATTGAGAGGTGGAAGAATAGGTAGTGACTGTGAATGGTTCTGGGGTTTCTTTTTGAGGTGATGAAAATGTTCTAAAATTAGTTAGTATAATTACATAACTCTGAATATACTAAACACCACTGAATCATACACCGTGAAAGGGTGTACTTAATGGTATGTGGATTCTGTCCCAGTAAAGCTCTTATAAAAAGTGCTGTATTTAGTGAAAGCTTTAAATACTCTGACAGGGAATTTGGATTTTTGTCTTTAAAGCAATGATGTGTACTCTTGCGGAGTTATAAGTCGAGAACAGCATGATGAGAACATCACTGTGGGAGCGTTTGAAGAATGGTGGTCGGATCAGTGTTGCAGCAGACTAGATATAGCTGCTTAGAATATTTTATCCTGTTTTCTGCCCTTAACAAGTATGAACATTTTATGTTACTAATTCTGAATTCAAAATTTTTAACTTTATACATGTTAATATTTTATAATTTCTATTCTTGCTCTCCTTTTTAAAAAATGAACTGCTCAGGGTGATTGAGAAAAGAATAGCAGTTGCAGAATGTTAGAGATAATACTGATTTTTAAATTTACCTTTGTGTGTAACCTTGACTACTGTCAATTTAGAGATAGCAAAATAATAACTTATTTTAGCCAGAAGACCAGGGTTCTTGGTGAATCATAATGCTTTAAAAACCCTTTATTAATAAACGTGGATTTTTAATAAAGAAAGGCTTAGAAGTGAAGTTTCTTAAGGGCTTTTTAATTATCTCTTTCCCCTTCTTTTTGTGAAATATCTTAATACTGCCAAATAAATTACATATTGGAAGATATTTCTAACATGGTAGAAGGCAAAAGAACAGTAATCATTTTAGCTCTATTTTTTTTAAATTAACCCTAAAAAACTGTAATTTAAAAACTGTTAGCCTTTAGAAAATTCTAGACTGATTTACCATTTGAAATCATTGTATTCATAAGTCAACCCTACAGTAAATATTGACCTTGGTAAACCACTCATCAGTAGTTAGTGTCATAATTTTTCTGTTAAATATATGCTGGTGTTAACTATTCGTAAATCTATTTTTAGAAGAGTACATTGTGTACAGCAACCATTTTGGACAAATACTGTGTAGCTTGTAAATAGAGTGTGTGCCCTCCTGTGGTCATTGGTAACAAAAATCTCAGCTATAATCATCCTAGCTTTCTGAGTTCACATTTGTCTGCTCTTCCATAGTAGAATCACCTGTACTCTGAATTTCTTCTCAGTGAGTAAAAAACCATAGCATGATTTTTAAATGGTGGCAGTTGTCTTATTTGGAGGAGATGCTAAAGGAGAAGCCTACCAGAGAAAAAATATCAAGGTGTGAGGAGAGGCAAGTAGTTGTGATGGTGCTTGAAAAGCTTTATGACTATTATACCTGAATATTTTTCAGATACACTCTGCCTCCTTTACAGAATGCTCCCAGAATGATATTCTGGTTTTATTTCTATTTCATCATTTATATATCTTTTTTCCTCGAGAAAGGAGCAAGTATCCAGCACTGTCTATTTGAAACATCTATCCCATTTTATGGAAATTAAGTTTAATTTGAAATAAGTGTTCAAATCTCTTTTGTACTGCCTTGAGTGTTTATTAGTTATGGGGATTTTGTTTGAAGGAACAATTGTTAAATGAATTTTCCCTGCAAATTTTATTAATTTATATGAGATCTTTTAATATCTTTGTTCTTCTTAGGGTTAAATGGTTAAATTTTATATTTTCAGCAATGACTGTGTCTCATCTAAGACTGTGTCTTAGATCCTTGGCTGGTATTTTTAGTGCCCTAGTATTCTTAGAAGAATTCCACTATTAATGGTATTATCACCTCTTGCCAGGTGATTCACCGATTTTCACCAATCCATTAATAAGAGAGTGTTGCAACTAGGAATAATTTTGGTCACATGAATGGATCTTTCTGTGATCAGGCAATGGCATGTATTGTTCTTCACTGGTGGTATGAAAATTAATTTATTTTTAGTTAACAGTTTAGAATATCAAATTGAAAGTTCTGATCCAATTATAAAACATTTTAAATTGACAAAGACTGCCATTTTAATATAGTTTCTGCTTATTTATACATGTATTATATAATATATAATATTTATTGTGTTATATGTACACATAAATACACATAATATAATTATGTATACTTATATACATAATTATACAGTTGTAAATGCCAGGAATCTAATAATATAATTTGATTTTTAACATGTGGCTTACAAAATAGATTTGTTTTGCATTGAACTACATGTATTTGACTGTACCATCAGGTGTGTTTAAAAGGATGCAGGGGGCCTGTTTTCATAATTATATACACAATTGTGTTAGCCTTTCATATCCTAAAGCTTTTAAATGAAAAAATGTAAGGCTAGTCAATTAGTTCAACTAGCCTTTGAGTGAATAGCAAAACAGTGTAATACTTAAAGGCTCAGACTGGAGTTAGACCACCTGGGTTTGAATCCCAGCACTGTCGACTCACTGGCTATATGACCTTGTTAAGTTCTTTTGAGTTCTATGTCCTTTAGTTTCCTCACTTGCAAAATGAAAATAATATCTACCTATTTTATAAGATTGTTGTGAGGATTAAATGAATTAATATTAAAACATTTAGAATAGTGCCTGGCACATCCATACTGACATCTAAGTGTATATTAGCTGTTAGTATTGCCAATATTAAATTTTACATAAATGTTGAAATTTATTGTGAAGTATAAACTTTGTTTTGTAAATATAAATTACATTTACATTTCTTTTAAAATATTTTTATGTAACAGAAAACAAACAGTAAGCTAAAGTGAAATTTTATACACTTTTTATGAAAACTTTCTTCGCAATAATCCTTTTTTCCTTTTTTTTCTTTTAGGCACGGAATGTTAACACTGGTGAATTAGCAGCAATTAAAGTAATAAAATTGGAACCAGGTAAATTATTTGAAATTCATTTTTTCTTATTGCTAGAAAGCCATGGGATATCTTACGGCTTATTTTAATGATGTTTGGTCAACATTCTCTTGTTTTCCCCAACATCTTGTGGGATAAATACAGCTGCTTGTATGCTCTTTCCTCCAGTTCTTCGAGTTCTGCATACACACACCTTGCTCAGTTCTTCCCTGAAAAATAACTGATAATTGAAGGAGGAAGGGGAACTCCTGAAAAGACTTTGTTCTTTCTGAACTCAGTTGAGCTAACTTGTAACAAGCTGATAGTGGTTTATTTCCAGGCTAACGTCTTGTGGTTCAGTGTGATGTCGTGGAAAAAACAGAACCGAAATTTGGGTAGTTGTAGTTCAGTTTGTCTCCCACTCCCTTGGTCTGTGAACTTGGGCAAATAGCTTCATGTCTCTGAGTCTCCCAGTTTTCTCGGGCAATCTAGCCTCCACGTTCTGTATTTCATTGATATCTCAGCAGTTGTCTACCAAATTGAGCAGCTTATTGTAAAGCCCCTTAAGACTACTCCATATTTTTTGTTTGCTTCAACTGTTTTCTTTGAATTCCTCCTACTTCCCTGAAAACCCACATTTTTCTTAGCTAATTACTCACTCTTTATTTATTCTCTCTTAGAAACCCCTTCCCACCCTTTCTTCTGCCCACCATAAGCAAGTCTATAATTGTGCTAGTGTCTAGACCAAGTTCCACAGCAATTAGTGCCTTTCTGATGACTTCTTCCGTTACAAGCTGATAATAAGAGTTTATTGGTAAAACAAGTTTCAGTTCTAGTATGAACAGAAATCCATTCACAGACTTTGCAAGAATGCAAAAACTTTTTCTTTAAAAAAAAAAAAAAAAAAAAAGGCCAAATAGCCAATACTTTAGGCTTTGTAGGTCGTGTATCGTCTCTATATTCAGTTCTCTGTCTTTCCCTATAGTTTGCTCACCCCTTACTTAGAGCATCAATAAGCTTTTTAGAAGTGATATTAAAATGAAAATTTAAGGATGTACTGATTGACTGTGATCAAACCACACAGAAATATAATGAATTTAAAAAATTTTCCAGCTATACATATTTACAGATTTTATGTAGTCATTATATTCTAAACATCACAAGACAAGATGTTTGTCTTTTTTCTAAATCTCCTACTCTTCAATTTATAAGAAATTTTAGAAGGATATTTGAAGTTGTTGAAATATTAGCTACAAAAAGAAATTTGGCATTTAAAGCAGGGCCTTCATTTTTAATCATTAAGAAGTGACTGTGTTACTTAATGAAATGGTTCTAATGAGAAGTATTTTGTATATACATCATTCCCTCAAATCACCTGAGTACCTTCTCTTTCAGGAAGCCTTCCCTGACCCTGGGTCTAATTAAGATGACTCCTGAGTGAATAGCTCTGCTGTAGCGCTGACCATAGCTATATTGTCATTCTAGAGACTTGCCTTTCTTTGTTTCTAAGTTTTAATCAAATTTGTGCCCCCAGCACTGAACTTAGGACCTGGCACATAGTACCCATTCTGTACATCTTAAAATTTCCTTAAAAAATAAAAACTTGAAAAAGCTTACTGTTCAAGTCAATTATTTTCTGTTCATGAAATGTTGTTGCACTGTCAATCTTTTTTTTTTTTTTTTTTGAGACGGAGTCTCACTCTGCCGCCCAGGCGGGAGTGCAGTGGCCGGATCTCAGCTCACTGCAAGCTCTGCCTCCCGGGTTTATGCCATTCTCCTGCCTCAGCCTCCCGAGTAGCTGGGACTACAGGCGCCCGCCACCTCGCCCGGCTAGTTTTTTGTATTTTTAGTAGAGACGGGGTTTCACTGTGTTAGCCAGGCTGGTCTCGATCTCCTGACCTCGTGATCCGCCCATCTCGGCCTCCCAAAGTGCTGGGATTACAGGCTTGAGCCACCGCGCCCGGCCTTGCACTGTCAATCTTGAACACTGCCGTGTATATATTGATCAATGTATTAAAAGTAGAATATACAACTATACAAAAGGAAAAAAATAAAAATCATTCATATTCTACCACCTGGAGAAAACAAGGGTTATCACCATAAATATGTTTCATCTATTACAGCTACGCATTTCCCCCTGCCACCAGTTATTTTGATCCCTCAATCATATAATGTTAGCCCATAGTATTTCTGTATATATACCTAAAGTATAAATACTCAAAATATAATCACAAACAGGAACCCTCATACACAGCTGGTGGAAATGTAAAATGATGCAACCACTTTGGAAAACAGTTTGTGACTTCCTTAAAGTGTTCAACATAAATTTGCCATAATGACCCAGCAGTTCTACTCTTGCATATCTGCCAACACAATGATTGTCATGCACAAATGTTTATAGTAGCGTTATTCACAATATGTCTCAAAATTGGAAACAATCTTAACTGCCCATCAACTGGTGAATGAATATGTTGTGTTCATACAGTTGAATACTATTCAACAATAAAAACAAGTTGCTGATACATGCTGTAACATAGGTGACCAAAATGTGCTAAGTGAAAGGAGCTAGACACACGAAACTACATACTGTGTGATTTCATGTGAACAGTTCAGAAAAGGCAAATCTGTGGTGTCAGAAAGTTAATCTGGTGAGCTGGGGACAGAGGGGTGGACTAACAATTATTGGACGTGAAGGTTCTTACGGGAATAATCTAGTGATGGTTGTACAACTTGGTAAATTTACTAAAAATATCGTTGAATTATACACTTGAAATTGCTGAACTATCCGATTTAAACATATGCCTTAATAAAATTATTAAAGATATGTAACTAAAACCATTAACAACATTACAGTTCCCTGTTAATAAGACCTACACTTAGCAAATAGTTGCTGTGTTATATCTATAGGTTCCTGCTTAATTTCTTTTTATCTTTTTTCCTTGTAACTTTCCGTTGAAGTAACTCCATCGTTTATCCCGTAAAATTCCCCTCAGTCCGAATTTTGCTGATTGCCTTCCTGTAGCATCATGTAATATATTCTTTGGTGAATTGTTAGATAGCTCTAGAGAACTGAGTAGACTCCAATTTTATTTGGGGTATGGAGGAGGGAACTACTTCACGAGTGGTGTTATGCTCACATTTTTCTAAGGTAGAGGGGTGTGTGTGTGTTTAAGAGACAGTCGCACTGTAGCCCAGGCTGCAATGCAGTGGTACGATCGTGGCTCACTGCAGTCTTGATCTCCTGGGCTCATACTATCCTTCTGCCTCAGCCTCCCAAGTAGCTAGGACTGCAGGCGTGTGCTACCACACCCAGCTAATTTCTATTTTTTGTAGAGATGGGGTCTCACTGTGTTGCCGAGGTTGCTCTTGAATACCTGGTCTCAAGCGACCTCTTACCTTGGCCTTCCAAACTACTAGGATTACAAGCATGAGCCACTGTGCCTGGCCTATATTAGAGTTTTGATGGCCAGTCTTCTACTTTTTGGAAACAAAAATTAAGTCTGAAATAGTATAGTGTAACATGTTGGATTTTAGGAATTTCTATCTATAGTTTGTTACTTTTTCCTTTTTTTACAACTGATAAGCAATTTGAACCTGAAGCAAAATAAAAACTTACTCAGACATTTTGACCAAATTGTTTAAATGTGGAGTTACTCCAAGGTGTCTGACTTTTGCTTCTCATCTTATTCATGCAGCTTTAAATTTTAAAAAGTTTATTTATTTATTTATTTGTGATGGGGTCTTGCTCTGTTGCCTAGACTGAAGTGCAGTGGCACGATCTCACCTTACTGCAACCTGTGCCTCCTGGGTTCAAGCGATTCTCCTGTCTCAGCTGCCTGAGTAGCTGGGATTTCAGGAGCACACCACCATGCCAGGCTAATTTTTGTATTTTTAGTAGAGACAGGGTTTCACCGTGTTGACCAGGCTGGTCTTGAATTCCTGACCTTAGGTGATCCATGCACCTCCGCCTCCCAGAGTGCTGGGATTACAAGCATGAACCATCACACCTGGCCTAATTTATTTTTAATTTTAATTATAATTTTTTTATTGTTTTGAGACAGAGTCTCGCTCTGTCACCCAGGCAGTGGCGTGATCTTGGCTCACTGCAGCCTCCACCTCCTGGGTTCAAACAATCTTCATGAATAGCTGGGACTGCAGTCATGCACCACCATGCCTGGCTAATTTTTGTATTTTTAGTAGAGACAAGGTTTCATCATGTTGGCCCAGGTGGCCTCGAACTCCTGGCATCAATTGATCCACCTGCCTGGGCTTCCTGAAATGCTGGGATTACAGATGTGAGCCATTTTTAATTTTTTGAATACACAGTAGGCGTATATATTTCTGGGTTACATGAGATACTCTGATACAGGCATGCAATGCATAATAATCACATCAGGGTAAATGGGATATCCATCACCTCAAGTATTTATCTCTTGTGTTTCAAACAGACCAGTTATACTCTTCTAATTATTTTTAAATGTATAATTGGATATTTATTTATGTATTTTTTTTACTATAGTAACCCTGTTGTGCTTGCAAATACTAGGGCTTATTCATTCTTTCTAAATTTTTGTACCAATTAACCATCTCCACATCCCTTCCACCCCACAAACCCCGTAAGCTTCCCAGCCTATGGTAACCATCCTTCTACTCTCTATTTCCATAAGTTCAATCGTTTTGAGTTTTAGCTGCCACAGATAAATGAGAACGTGTGATGTTTGTCTTTCCGTGCCTGGCTTATTTCACTTAACATAATGACCTGCTGTTCCATCCGTGTTGTTGCAAATGACAGGATCTCGTTCCTTTTAATGGCTGAATAGTACTCCATTGTATATATGTACCACATTTCTTTATTAATTCATCTGTTGATGGACATTTAGGTTGCTTCCAAATCTTGGTTATTGTGAATAGTACAGCAGTAAACATGGGTGTGCAGATCTCTCTTTGCTATGCTCATTTCCTTTCTTTTGGGTATATACCTAGGAGTGGAATTGCATGATTGTGTGGTAGTTCTGTTTTTAGTTTTTGGAGGAACCTCCAAACTGTTCTCCATAGTAGGTGTATTAATTTACATTCCTACCGACAGTGTGTGAAGGTTCCCTTTTCTCTACATTCTCACCAGCATTTATTGCCTGTCTTTTTGATAAAAGGCATTTTGAATAAGGGGAGATAATATCTCGTGGATAGTTTTGATTTGCATTTCTCTGATGATCATTGATGTTGAGCACCTTTTCATATAGCTGTTTGCCATTTTTATGTCTTTGAACAAATGTCTGTTCAAATCTTTTGCCCATTTTAAAATTGAATTATTAGGGTTTTTTTCCACAGTGGAGTTGTTTGAGCTCCTTACATAATCTAGTTGTTAATCCTTTGTCAGATGAGTAGTTTGCACATATTTTCTGCCATTCGTGGGGTTGTCTCTTCTCTTTGTTGATTGATTCTTTTGCTGTGCAGAAGCTTATTAATTTGATGTGATCCCATTTGTCCATTTTTGCTTGGTTGCCAGTGCCTGTAGGATATTGCTCAAGAAATCTTTGCCCACACCAATGTCATAGAGATTTTCCCCAATGTTTTCTTGTAGTAGTTCCATAGTTTGAGGTCTTAGATTTATGTCTTTAATCCATTTTAGTTTGATTTTTGTATATGGTAAGAGGAAGGGGTCTAGTTTCAGTCTTCTGCATATGGATATCCAATTTTCTCAGCACTGTTTATTGAAGAGACTGTCCTTTCTCCAATGTATATTCTTGGTATCTTTGTTGAAAATGCATTCACTGTACGTGTCTGGGTTTATTTCTGGGTTCTCTATTCTGTTCACTGATCTATGTGTCTGTTTTTCCAGCAGCATGCTGTTTTGGTTACCATAGCTCTGTAGTATAATTTGAAGTCAGGTAATGTGATTCCTACAGTTTCTTTCTTTCTTTTTTTTTTTTTTTTTTTTTGCTTAGGATAGCTTTGGCTATTTTGGGTCTTTTGTGGGTGCATAAAAATTTTAGAGTAGTTTTTTCATTTTTGTGAAGACCGTCATTCATATTTTGATAGGAATTGCATTAAATCCTTAGATTCTTTTGGGAAGTATGGACATTTTAACAATATTGATTCTTCCAGTCCATGAACGTGGAATATCTTTCTGTATTTTGTGTGTGGCTTCTTCAATTTCTTACATTAGTGTTTTATGTTTTCATTATAGAGATCTTTCCTTTCTTTGGTTAATTCCTAGGTATTTTATTTTATTTGTAGCTATTGTAAATGGAATTTCTTTCTTGATTTCTTTTTCAGACTGTTCACTTTTGTTATTCGAAAGTGATACTTTTTTCTGTATATTTATTTATTTTGTATCCTGCAGCTTTACTGAATTTGTCAGTTTAGTAGTTTTTTGGTGGAGTCTTCAGATTTTTCCAAATGTAAGATCATATAGTCTGCAAACAAGGATAATTTGACTGCTTTCTTTCCAATTTGGATGCCCGTTTATTTCTTGCTCTTGTCTGAATGCTCTACAAAAAATTTAATATATAAACATATCTAATATATATTATATGTGTAAAAGGGGTTAATTCAGCAAGAGGATCTATATATAGACAGATGTGTGTGTGTATATATAAATATATATTATATATAGAGAGAGAGGAGATATATATATATATAGAGAGAGAGTGACCTTCTTAGATCTTCTTACAGTTTTTGTTTTGAAATCTATTTTTTCTGATATAAATATAGCTATTCCTGTTCTTTTCTTGTTTCCATTGGCGTGGAGTATCTCTTTCCATCCCTTTATTTTAGTCTGTGTATCTTCATAGGTGAAGTGTGTTTCTTGTAGGCAACAGATCATTGGGCCTTGTTTTCTTATGCTTTCAGCCACTCTGTTTTTTGATTGCAGAATTTAGTTCATTTGCGTCACATCAGCGCTCAAAAAGTTTTGGATTTTGGAGCATTGTGTATATCAGATTTTTGAATTAGGGAAATTCAACCTGTAGCAGCAAGAGTTTAACATTCCACTCTTTCCTGGAGAATCCAAGTCACTTTGACATAGAGAACGAGTCTTGATTTACGCCCCAGATGGCAGAGCTTCAGGTAAGAGACACAGTGTTCACATCCATCATAACTTTGTTACTTATAAGGAAAAAGAACCTTGGGTTCACTTTGTAATCCAATCCTGAAGTCAGCCCGTTTACATACAGCTCTCCTTTGCTCTAAGCCTGTCAAAACACCACTTCATTTAAATTTCATCTCAATTCCATTTTATTTAAAGTATTACAAAAACTCTGTATTTTCCTTGGGTGAGATGCCCTAAGATTTATCTGGCGTGTGGTTTTCCTCATTGCAATGGGTCAGTAAACGTGAATTTGTCAGATGACAGGTTTGTTCCTACAGTCTGTGGCTGATCCAGCTGGAACACTGCCAATTCTTGAGACTTATTTGAATAAAAATAATTAAAAATGGATCAAGATGAAAGCTATGGCAGAGCTTGCTAGTAGAATAGAACGTGTATGTATATGTGTGTATATATATATATATATGCTTTGGGGCTTTATTTTCAAGTTCTGATAAGTTCTTTATTTTCAAGTTCTGATAAGGTGTTGTTATATAAATAAGTTATAGATCTGGAATTTCTTTTTGGGATTTAAAGTCAGAATTTAAAAGTTGCTTGTACTCATTTGTGGTATTGTTTGCAGTACTAGTTAATATGATACAGATGCAGACAGATAACAGTGATTCATTAGGTAGAAACTCATAGGAAAAACTCTTCTAAATGGGGAAACTTATTCCTTTTCCAACACAATGAAAACTACTGAGATTGATAAACAGAGAAACTTGTAGTGAGAAAATAAGGTATTATACTTTGTTTCAGTGAGAGCAACATGCATTAAATTGTAAAGCCAAATTTTAAAAGTGTGAAAAAGTAACAATAAGACGTTATTCTACTATTTTTTCATGAACCTCCAAAGTTAAATGTTATGGAATATTCTCTCCTGCCAGCCTTTGACATTAGTGTTTTTCTTTCCTGAGAGTTAGTAGAGGTGCTTTCTGCCTCCTTATCTTTCATGATAGAGCGACGAAACATTGGGGATATGATTTATCTGGTGCCTTTTCCCATCTCCCTTGCGTGCTTTTGTGGATCCCTTGCCACCGTGTGCTTTTTCAGTGCTGCCTTGTGTTTATTGCCATCATGAATAGTTGTTACATCATTCGTGATAATTATTCTTCAAAGATTAATCATGGATTGCTTAGCCACTCTTAAATATATTGGAATCATCCTATGACTTGAGGCTGACTGGACTGGACAGATTGGATATTTACACATTGAATGGTAATAATGCTCCAAAATAAAAAAGCAACGGATAAAGAACTTTTTGTTTTGTTTGTCTGCAATGTATTTCTTATTCTCAGTCCTCTGTATATGACCAGTGATTTGGCTTCAAGGATGTTTATTTAGCACTTAATTTAGTTAGAAGGAAGATACAGAGATATAGTTCCTTCCTTCAAGGAACTTGTTATCCAGTATGAAAACTAGAGTGTTTATGTAAGTCACAGCCTAACTACGGAGAATCACCCATTGAACAGAGTGTGTGTGCATATGTAGGTGGTGGTGCTGGCTGTAAGGAACGGTGATGGCTGTGCCTAGAAAGACTTAATTCCTGGGTCACTGAAGATCCGCCTTTGACTGTTTACTCTGAAATACTCTGGTCTGGGAATATCTAGGTAGGATGCTATGTGAAAGGACACACATAGTGCAGAGTGGCTGATATGTCCTAACTTATACTTGGTGGGTTCCATAGAGGCTGTGAATTCCATTTCCCTTGGGATGGTTAAGGAAGTAAAACTTCAGATGAGCCTTCAAGACTGGCTAGGATTTTGCTAGTAGAATAAGAGAACGGAGGGTATTCCACATGAGGATAGATAAAAGCAAAGGTAGTATGGAAGTACTAGGCCTGTTTGGGAAGTCGTAGTTTCATTTGTCTAGAGCGGTATGCTCTCTGTGGGCATGGTGGGATATAAGAAGTGGAAAACTGATGATAAGTTTATGGAGGGCCTTAAATACTAGCCCAAAGCAGCCAACTGCAGTGGCTCACACCTGTAATCCCAGCACTTTGGGAGGCCAAGGTGGGCAGATCACCTGAGGTCAGGAGTTCAAGACCAGCCTGGCTTGGTGGCACGCACCTGTGTTCCTAGCTACTTGAGAGACTGAGGCAGGAGAATCGCTCGAACCCGGGAGATGGAGGTTGCAGTGAGCCAAGATCACGCCACTGCACTCTAGCCTGGGTGACAGAGCAAAACTCCATCTCAAAAAAAATAAAAATAAAAATAAAACTAGCTCAAAGGTTTAAATTTTACCGTGTAGACAGTGGGGTTTTGTTTGTTTTTACAGGTTAGTAATATAATCAGAGTATAACTGTAAGAAGATTCAGTGTACACAGGCAGATGGGAGAGAGACCCTGCTGGTAAGAAGACATATTACTGTTATGACAGCCATACTTGAGTTACAGGCAGAGGGAAGGAATGGGTGACTGCATGAGATTTTAGGGTGGATAAGACTTTAGACATGATTGATAAATTTACAAGGGATAAGGGAGAGGTACAATATATGTCAAAATTGAGTTTATGGGAAGAATAGTTTTGTTGTATTGTTTTGATTTTAGGAACTCATTTTCGTGAGTTTTATACAGCTATGGTTTATGCCTATGTAACCTCAAGAATAGATCAGGAGCTGCTAAAAAAAAAAGTCTTTAAATCAGGTCTGGTGAGAGAACAGAAAGTTGGGAGATTAAAAATGTCCAAAATTAGAACTATTTTATTTAACTTTTTTTCTTTTTGGGGATTTTTTTTTTTTTTCTTTTCTTTTAGAGACAGGATCTCACCCTGTCACCCAGGCTGGAGTATAGTGATGTGATCATAGCTCACTGCAGCCCCAACTCCTGGGCTCAAGCAATCCTCCTGCCTCAGCCTCACTACTAGCTGGGATTAACAGGTGTGCACTACCACACAGGCTAATTTTTTAGGGTTTTTTTTTTATTATTTTTTTTTAATTATTTTTTTTAATTTTAATTTTTATTTTTTATTTTTATTATTATTATTTTTTTATTATTATACTTTAAGTTGTAGGGTACATGTGCATAACGTGCAGGTTTGTTACATATGTATACTTGTGCCATGTTGGTCTGCTGCACCCATCAACTCGTCATTTACATCAGGTATAACAGGTATAACTCCCAATGCAATCCCTCCCCTCTCCCCCCTCCCCATGATAGGCCCCGGTGTGTGATGTTCCCCTTCCTGAGTCCAAGTGATCTCATTGTTCAGTTCCCACCTATGAGTGAGAACATGCGGTGTTTGGTTTTCTGTTCTTGTGATAGTTTGCTAAGAATGATGGTTTCCAGCTGCATCCATGTCCCTACAAAGGACGCAAACTCATCCTTTTTTATGGCTGCATAGTATTCCATGGTGTATATGTGCCACATTTTCTTAATCCAGTCTGTCACTGATGGACATTTGGGTTGATTCCAAGTCTTTGCTATTGTGAACAGTGCTGCAATAAACATACGTGTGCATGTGTCTTTATAGCAGCATAATTTATAATCCTTTGGGTATATCCCCAGTAATGGGATGGCTGGGTCATATGGTACATCTAGTTCTAGATCCTTGAGGAATCGCCATACTGTTTTCCATAATGGTTGAACTAGTTTACAATCCCACCAACAGTGTAAAAGTGTTCCTATTTCTCCACATCCTCTCCAGCACCTGTTGTTTCCTGACTTTTTAATGATCGCCATTCTAACTGGTGTGAGATGGTATCTCATTGTGGTTTTGATTTGCATTTCTCTGATGGCCAGTGATGATGAGCATTTTTTCATATGTCTGTTGGCTGTATGAATGTCTTCTTTGGAGAAATGTCTGTTCATATCCTTTGCCCACTTTTTGATGGGGTTGTTTGTTTTTTTCTTGTAAATTTGTTTGAGTTCTTTGTAGGTTCTGGATATTAGCCCTTTGTCAGATGAGTAGATTGCAAAAGTTTTCTCCCATTCTGTAGGTTGCCTGTTCACTCTGATGGTAGTTTCTTTTGCTGTGCAGAAGCTCTTTAGTTTAATTAGATCCCATTTGTCAATTTTAGCTTTTGCTGCCGTTGCTTTTGGTGTTTTAGACATGAAGTCTTTGCCCATGCCTATGTCCTGAATGGTACTACCTAGGTTTTCCTCTAGGATTTTTATGGTATTAGGTCTAACATTTAAGTCTCTAATCCATCTTGAATTAATTTTCGTATAAGGTGTAAGGAAAGGATCCAGTTTCAGCTTTCTACTTATGGCTAGCCAATTTTCCCAGCACCATTTATTCAATAGGGAATCCTTTCCCCATTTCTTGTTTTTGTCAGGTTTGTCAAAGATCAGATGGCTGTAGATGTGTGGTATTATTTCTGAGGGCTCTGTTCTGTTCCATTGGTCTATATCTCTGTTTTGGTACCAGTACCATGCTGTTTTGGTTACTGTAGCCTTGTAGTATAGTTTGAAGTCAGGTAGCGTGATGCCTCCAGCTTTGTTCTTTTGACTTAGGATTGTCTTGGAGATGCGGGCTCTTTTTTGGTTCCATATGAACTTTAAAGCAGTTTTTTCCAATTCTGTGAAGAAACTCATTGGTAGCTTGATGGGGATGGCATTGAATCTATAAATTACCTTGGGCAGTATGGCCATTTTCACGATATTGATTCTTCCTATCCATGAGCATGGTATGTTCTTCCATTTGTTTGTGTCCTCTTTTATTTCACTGAGCAGTGGTTTGTAGTTCTCCTTGAAGAGGTCCTTTACATCCCTTGTAAGTTGGATTCCTAGGTATTTTATTCTCTTTGAAGCAATTGTGAATGGAAGTTCATTCCTGATTTGGCTCTCTGTTTGTCTGTTACTGGTGTATAAGATTGCTTGTGATTTTTGCACATTAATTTTGTATCCTGAGACTTTGCTGAAGTTGCTTATCAGCTTAAGGAGATTTTGGGCTGAGACAATGGGGTTTTCTAAATATACAATCATGTCATCTGCAAACAGGGACAATTTGACTTCTTCTTTTCCTAACTGAATACCCCTGATTTCTTTCTCTTGCCTAATTGCCCTAGCCAGAACTTCCAACACTATGTTGAATAGGAGTGGTGAGAGAGGGCATCCCTGTCTTGTGCCAGTTTTCAAAGGGAATTTTTCCAGTTTTTGCCCATTCAGTATGATATTGGCTGTGGGTTTGTCATAAATAGCTCTTATTATTTTGAGGTACGTTCCATCAATACCGAATTTATTGAGCGTTTTTAGCATGAAGGGCTGTTGAATTTTGTCAAAAGCCTTTTCTGCATCTATTGAAATAATCATGTGGTTCTTGTCTTTGGTTCTGTTTATATGCTGGATTATGTTTATTGATTTGCGAATGTTGAACCAGCCTTGCATCCCAGGGATGAAGCCCACTTGATCATGGTGGATAAGCTTTTTGATGTGTTGTTGAATCCGGTTTGCCAGTATTTTATTGAGGATTTTTGCATCGATGTTCATCAGGGATATTGGTCTAAAATTCTCTTTTTTTGTTGTGTCTCTGCCAGGCTTTGGTATCAGGATGATGTTGGCCTCATAAAATGAGTTAGGGAGGATTCCCTCTTTTTCTATTGATTGGAATAGTTTCAGAAGGAATGGTATCAACTCCTCCTTATACCTCTGGTAGAATTCAGCTGTGAATCCATCTGGTCCTGGACTTTTTTTGGTTGGTAGGCTATTAATTATTGCCTCAATTTCAGAGCCTACTATTGGTCTATTCAGGGATTCAACTTCTTCCTGGTTTAGTCTTGGAAGAGTGTAAGTGTCCAGGAAATTATCCATTTCTTCTAGGTTTTCCAGTTTATTTGCGTAGAGGTGTTTATAGTATTCTCTGATGGTAGTTTGTATTTCTGTGGGGTCGGTGGTGATATCCCCTTTATCATTTTTAATTGCGTCGATTTGATTCTTCTCTCTTTTCTTCTTTATTAGTCTTGCTAGTGGTCTGTCAATTTTGTTGATCTTTTCAAAAAACCAACTCCTGGATTCATTGATTTTTTGGAGGGTTTTTTGTGTCTCTATCTCCTTCAGTTCTGCTCTGATCTTAGTTATTTCTAGCCTTCTGCTAGCTTTCGAATGTGTTTGGTCTTGCTTCTCTAGTTCTTTTAATTGCGATGTTAGAGTGTCAATTTTTGATCTTTCCTGCTTTCTCTTGTGGGCATTTAGTGCTATAAATTTCCCTCTACACACTGCTTTAAATGTGTCCCAGAGATTCTGGTATGTTGTATCTTTGTTCTCATTGGTTTCAAAGAACATCTTTATTTCTGCCTTCATTTCATTATGTACCCAGTAGTCATTCAGGAGCAGGTTGTTCAGTTTCCATGTAGTTGAGCGGTTTTGATTGAGTTTCTTAGTCCTGAGTTCTAGTTTGATTGCACTGTGGTCTGAGAGACAGTTTGTTATAATTTCTGTTCTTGTACATTTGCTGAGGAGTGCTTTACTTCCAATTATATGGTCAATTTTGGAGTAAGTACGATGTGGTGCTGAGAAGAATGTATATTCTGTTGATTTGGGGTGGAGAGTTCTATAGATGTCTATTAGGTCTGCTTGCTGCAGAGATGAGTTCAATTCCTGGATATCCTTGTTAACTTTCTGTCTTGTTGATCTGTCTAATGTTGACAGTGGAGTGTTGAAGTCTCCCATTATTATTGTATGGGAGTCTAAGTCTCTTTGTAAGTCTCTAAGGACTTGCTTTATGAATCTGGGTGCTCCTGTATTGGGTGCATATATATTTAGGATAGTTAGCTCTTCCTGTTGAATTGATCCCTTTACCATTATGTAATGGCCTTCTTTGTCTCTTTTGATCTTTGATGGTTTAAAGTCTGTTTTATCAGAGACTAGGATTGCAACCCCTGCTTTTTTTTGTTCTCCATTTGCTTGGTAAATCTTCCTCCATCCCTTTATTTTGAGCCTATGTATGTCTCTGCGTGTGAGATGGGTCTCCTGAATACAGCAGACTGATGGGTCTTGACTCTTTATCCAGTTTGCCAGTCTGTGTCTTTTCATTGGAGCATTTAGTCCATTTACATTTAAGGTTAAGATTGTTATGTGTGAACTTGATCCTGCCATTATGATATTAACTGGTTATTTTGCTCGTTAGTTGATGCAGTTTCTTCCTAGCCTCGATGGTCTTTACATTTTGGCATGTTTTTGCAATGGCTGGTACCGGTTGTTCCTTTCCATGTTGAGTGCTTCCTTCAGGGTCTCTTGTAAGGCAGGCCTAGTGGTGACAAAATCTCTAAGCATTTGCTTATCTGTAAAGGATTTTATTTCTCCTTCACTTATGAAACTTAGTTTGGCTGGATATGAAATTCTGGGTTGAAAATTCTTTTCTTTAAGAATGTTGAATATTGGCCCCCACTCTCTTCTGGCTTGTAGGGTTTCTGCCGAGAGATCTGCTGTGAGTCTGATGGGCTTCCCTTTGTGGGTAACCCAACCTTTCTCTCTGGCTGCCCTTAAGATTTTTTCCTTCATTTCAACTTTGGTGAATCTGGCAATTATGTGTCTTGGAGTTGCTCTTCTCGAGGAGTATCTTTGTGGCGTTCTCTGTATTTCCTGGATTTGAATGTTGGCCTGCCCTACTAGGTTGGGGAAGTTCTCCTGGATGATATCCTGAAGAGTGTTTTCCAACTTGGTTCCATTTTCTCCCTCACTTTCAGGCACCCCAATCAGACGTAGATTTGGTCTTTTAACATAATCCCATACTTCTTGCAGGCTTTGTTCATTTCTTTTTCTTCTTTTTTCTTTTGGTTTCTCTTCTCGCTTCATTTCATTCATTTGATCCTCAATCGCTGATACTCTTTCTTCCAGTTGATCGAGTCGGTTACTGAAGCTTGTGCATTTGTCACGTATTTCTCGTGTCATGGTTTTCATCTCTTTCATTTCGTTTATGACCTTCTCTGCATTAATTACTCTAGCCGTCAATTCTTCCACTTTTTTTTCAAGATTTTTAGTTTCTTTGCGCTGGGTACGTAATTCCTCCTTTAGCTCTGAGAAATTTGATGGACTGAAGCCTTCTTCTCTCATCTCGTCAAAGTCATTCTCCGTCCAGCTTTGATCCGTTGCTGGCGATGAGCTGCGCTCCTTTGCCGGGGGAGATGCGCTCTTGTTTTTTGAATTTCCAGCTTTTCTGCCCTGCTTTTTCCCCATCTTTGTGGTTTTATCTGCCTCTGGTCTTTGATGATGGTGATGTACTGATGGGGTTTTGGTGTAGGTGTCCTTCCTGTTTGATAGTTTTCCTTCTAACAGTCAGGACCCTCAGCTGTAGGTCTGTTGGAGATTGCTTGAGGTCCACTCCAGACCCTGTTTGCCTGGGTAACAGCAGCAGAGGCTGCAGAAGATAGAATATTTCTGAACAGCAAGTGTACCTGTCTGATTCTTGCTTTGGAAGCTTCCTCTCAGGGGTGTACTCCACCCTGTGAGGTGTGGGGTGTCAGACTGCCCCTAGTGGGGGATGTCTCCCAGTTAGGCTACTCAGGGGTCAGGGACCCGCTTGAGCAGACAGTCTGTCCCTTCTCAGATCTCAACCTCCGTGTTGGGAGATCCACTGCTCTCTTCAAAGCTGTCAGACAGAGTCGTTTGCGTCTGCAGAGGTTTCTGCTGCTTTTTTTTGTTGTTGTTGTTGTTGTTGTTGTTGTGTAGCTGTGCGCTGTCCCCAGAGGTGGAGTCTCAGTTGAAAATGCAGAAATCACCGGTCTTCTGTGTCGCTCGCGCTGGGAGTTGGAGACTGGAGCTGTTCCTATTCGGCCATCTTGCTCCGC